>NC_051217.1:9017500-9235000 GCF_015220715.1 Pygocentrus nattereri | reverse complement strand
CCAGACAAGTTAAATTTTAATTAATTATTAATAATTTTGAATGATTCTAGAATGGTTAATTAGCATATGGAAGCCATATTGTTTATAAAAGTCAATAAAAAAAAGATGTTCAGATGTTTTGCATGTTATGCAAATTAGCAAAAAATCTAAGTAGGCAGAGCTAAATGGTCCAAATTGTAAAGCTGTTTGTTTTGACCCAAGGAAAAAATTAAATTTTTCATGTCTCAAGTTTCTTGTCTCTACGACCTACCATCTCTCCTCCACAACACTTTTTCAGAAGAATAAGAGTAAGAATAAAACGAAGAAGAAGAGAAAGAAGAAAAACAAGAAGCCAAGCAAGAGCAATAGGGTTCAAGTACACAGTGAAAAAACATAACATTTACTTTGTCCTGATTTATTGATTTTTGAAAATTGTTATCTTCCCAGCCCAATTTTATTCTTTCCCTTGTAAGCATTTTGGAAACATGAAGCTTCATTAAAACAGCTGCTATGAAACAAATTCAAATATATGAAATTGTGATGGAATAGGCTTATCCGTTTTCCTCCTCATAAGGAGGAATTCATATTGTGTATTGCTGATCCTCCAAACACATTCTGCACACATATACATGCTGAATTCCATTTCCGCTGCTGTGCTCTCTTCCCCGGTGGAAAAAAGCTATTTTCCCAAGCTTGTTTCATTCAGTGTTGTCTCTCTTAATGACGGTAAGCTTTCGTTGCATCTTGAGACCGTGGTGGGGCTACACACATGCACCACATACTCCTTTCTCTCCCCTAAACGACGTGCCACTTTATCCTGGAAAATCCAATTTTCTCCCCTACGGGAGCCATGCATGGGCCTGAGCTATTTTCTGTGTGTGACTGTGTGTGTGTGTTTATTATGGGTCACTGTGAGTGTGCTTGGCTCTGAGTGTTGTTAGATTAAAATCACTATCCTCTCATGGCCTGAGTGACAGCCAGCAACATTCATTAGACTCGTTGTTGACAATAAACATGCACACTTTCACACACACACACACACACACACACACACACACACACACACACAAACACAAACCCACATACACACATACAAAAACCTTTTAATTTTTAGCAAGCAGTGTCTCTTTCTCTCCCAAACACACACTCACTTCTACACACAATTAATGCACAAAATTCTGCAACTACTAACCAACCATGTCTGAATGTTAGTCACACAATCAAGTCTCTCATTTTCTCCCACTAAGCAGCAAGATGCACGTTTCTACTTCTACTTCTCATTCTGCACGTCTTTCTGACACAAGGTCAGGCCACAGCCAACACTGGCACAATTACACCTGCATTCAGACACCCACTCCGGTCTCTGTCTCTGCATTCCTCAAATAACATGTACAGCATCTTTATTCTACATGAAGCCCTGAGTGTGTTAGCACTTGTTCAGGCATTTGCACAGCAAAACTGCAGAGGTGGCGTTAAGTGTGGGCAATATAGCAATATTTTATTGTTATCTTAGTGCATCATGTACATTGGTCAAAATCCCAGAGTCAGAGAGAGGATTAATCCATGCTCTGCATAAAACGCATTCTTTTGCAGCAAGTCTTGTGAGGATTTATAGGTATTATATAACTTAGTTTTACAGAAGTTTTAAGTTGAAGGTTACATTTGTAACATTGGGCCTCTTTTACCCATCGTTCTTAATAAGAAATTTCCTTAGGTAAGAACAGAATCTACACACACTCAAGAACACAAAGGTGCAAACAATTCTGTGGTTTAAGAACACATTAATCTGACAGAGTTTTTCTTAGGACCTTTCTCAAAAAACACATTTAAGAAAAAACCTAGGAAGAAATTGGTGAAAGAGGCTCATTAAGTTTCCAATTTAAAATCATGTACTGCCAAGATAGACTAGTTTATGTAGCTAACTGAAACTAGACAGGTTGGAAATGACAACACATTTGGAACCATGCTAATGTTAGCTCGATTACATTTGTTGCATTTGGTATAGCATAGAGGGTAAGTTCTGCTTCCTCACATGGCAAGTATGCCACACTATACTGAGCAGTCCTTGGGCAAGACTACTTTCACTAGATTAAACTGTAAGTCACTCTGGACAGCAATGTCTGCCAGATGCCATACATGTATATGCAAACTGATAAATCCTTACAGTGTGACCTTCTACATGCAGACAAAATATATCTCTTGATATTGAAATACACTCTGCATATATAGGTATTTTGACAAGAGTTGTGTACTACAGTTTCTCATTACCTTGAATGGGACATTCTGTAAATGCCAACATTCTGTAAGGCTTTAATTTTGAGGAATAACTTTGAGGGGGAAAACAGAGGTCAATTACAGAGAGCCTGTAAATAACAACCTGTAACTGCATAACCTGCATAGTAACAAGTAGCTGAATGCATGTCAGCCCTTTATGCCAGCATACTTTATATACTTCTTTGGTGTTTGCAAACCTCAGAAAAATGTAATATCATAACATATGTCATGAAAATGCCTTCAAGCATCGTTGTTATAATTTTGCCATATTGCCCACCTTTTAGAGAAATACCCATATAGTGCTATTAAAAGGTTTTTGCGTATGTGTCACACTTTTTTCAGATGTTCAAGTAAAATTTAATAAGAGCAAACACACAAAAAAAGTTTTGAACAATTATTTTATTTATTGATGATATTTATTTAATTTATTCATTTAATGAAAAAAGTTTTCTTTCTGATCAACCATCATCATCATCATCATCATCATCTTCGTTAACCGCTTAGTCCAGATAGGGTCCCAGTCCAACCAATCAACCCATTAACCAAATTAAGTATAACTGGGATTAATTAACCTAGACACACCTGGGCTTGATTACTGCTAGCCCTGCCAAATCTAAACAAAAAATTCTACATTTCAGAGGGGAGGAAAAAGAACCAGTGAGACCACAGAGATGAATCCCCTCAGAAGTGTCCATCCTTCCAAAATTCTTCCACAGGAACAGCTATGACTCACCCAGGACATCAAAATCCAAATCCAGAGTCCAGACGAACATCTAAGGCCTCACTTGTCTCAGATAAGGTCATTCAAGATTCCACCAATATTAAGAGATTTGGAAAATAATTTAATAAATAAATAATCAATAAATAAAGGAAATGATCATTTAAACAAGTTTTTGTGTGTTTCCTCACGTTCTGCTTGTATTAGATTAAATTTTTATGAGGATGTACTTTATATGAAAGCATTTAGTGTGACAAATATGCAAAAAGAAAATCAGGAGGGAGATTACTTTTTCATGGCACTGTAGCCATTGGGGCAGATGAACCAGCAGGAAGCCCTTCACTGCACTGATTAATCAGGCTGGTCAGCTCGTCAATAGCTCAACTCTGTGTGGAAAGGAGCTCAGGTGGAGCTTGTGTACTGAGCGTTCATCAGTCTGTAGAAATAGAACCCCTTGAACCAGCACAGAGTGAAAATGAAAGAGCAACACAAGATCAAGAAGACTGGCGGCAAGTAAAGGACTGGAGCTAGCCTCCCAGCATTACATGGGTTTTGATGTTTTATTACTTATTTGCTTTAGCTAACAGTGTTTGCCTGTACTGTAATTGTCATTTTAATACAATGCTGTTGGAGAAACCTTCAAGGCCTTTGCCTCCTGCACTCTAGACAGCTAAAGGCTCTATACGTGAACCTCTGTACTATATGTGCAGGTCCATTTCCATTTCTATAAAAGCATAGGACCCAACAGCATCTCAAAGGTTGGAGAATGAGGAATAAAAATGAATAAAAGGCACTGAATCACTGCTTTCAGTCTGAAGACACTCTATAGACTTGTTGCCTTGAACTCTGAAAAGATCATCCCTTCTTGCTGCGCTGTACAGCATAACAGTGCTGCCTTTTAAAGGTGCACTCTCAAAAGCCCAGATGGTCATAGCCTCTGTTATACTAGGCCATATTATCAACATACCTTAAGCCAGCACACCTCAATACCTCAAATCATCATTTGCCAAAAGGGTCAAGTAATTGCATGAATTTATTTTCCTCTCTGTGTTTGAGTATGGGTGCACGTGCAGGGCAAGGTCAACAGGGAAGAGACGTCTTACGCAGCAGGGCCAGACGCTGTCCCAGCAGGCACAGCGACCTGAAACAGTGACTCTATAGTTACGCCAACCTGCTACCTCTTCACAGGCATAATCACATTCCCCCGTGACCAACATACGCAAATGCACATTCACTCTAAACCCAAACAGGACCGGACAAAAAAACAGTATCAAACGCACTCACACACAAAAGCACAAACTATTCTCATGCAAATGCACAAACACAATACACTTGAGTGTACTATAAACTAAGAGGAGTTAAAACAAGGACATCTCATAATCTTCCTAGCTGTAAATTATTCTGCAGAAGGGGATGTATAGCCATATAGCTGTTATTTTATGTATATCTAGTCTCTGTGGGTTTATTTGTGTATTCATACAGGCATGCATTTGCAGACAATTTATGCAGCAGGTTTAGGGAAAAATGAAGATTTTGTGGAGTTAAGGATGTGCATGTGGTACTCACAGCCGTCATATATGTCCGTAGGGATGTGCACAGCTGTATGGTTGTAAGAGATGAGGCGATTTTTAAATGAGAGGTCTTCTTTAAATTCTGGTCTGATCCGGTTTATTCTTCCATCTGTTTCGTTAGCTTCAAGCTGCAGGTGAAACAACTCAGATAACATACAGGTACTGTGCTTTCAAACATCAAATGAATTAATGTGCTACAGCTTATTGGAAAAAGACAGCATGAAAAGTTGAATGTAATATGTAAACATTGTTAAGTCTAAAAAGATATATCTCACTCCCCAGTCCATACATGGAAACTAAGCTGCAAAAATGGCCTGTTTTGAATAGAGAGGTTTTGTGATGTCAGTTTTGCACTTACATGGTACATGATAGTGGCAAACCGCATATTCCCTTGTTCACAAAGAAGCTGTGACTGAAAAATTTTCAGACTCATCAAGAGTTGACTATTTTGGGAGCTGTGGATGCCAAACATTTCATTTATGAGGTCTAGATGCATCCCATATCATACAAAACAATCTGAAAAGTACAGAGCATCCTCCTGCCCTTTATTTCCCACCTTAAATAAACTGCTGACACTGCTAAAGCTGTTCTCTGATAAACATCCCCCTAACATCGATAAAGCTGTCATCACATCAGTGTTTGCTTGGCTTCACGCTGCTGTTGGTCGCACAATGATGTGAGACAGAGAATGTATCTTATTTTTTCATTTGTATCTCATTTGCAATTCCCATTTCCTAATGGTACATCAACGTATTATTAGGAAATGGGAATTTGAAAGGGCCATACAAATTCATGATCAGTGCATCCCTAGTAAATTACATTCAGCCATAAAGGCACAAACAAGACACATAAAAACACAAATATCATACGTAGAGCACAAGTGAAAAATAAAATACAAGAAAATTGTAGGTTATGGGCTCTTTAAAATCCCAAAGCAATGACATGGCCCCACCACAAAACAGCGTTTCTTTGTATTTTTTGTACACTAAATGCCTGCGTGAGAGGAAAAATCGGAGTTTGGTATATGTGAATCTGTTGGACACTCATTAACCACTCAGAATAGCACTCACACCTTCTAACTAGACACACTCTGGCTGCACATCCACCCCACTCTTCAGTCTGTCTCTGATTCGACGTCAGCTCTCCCCATGTACCTCTCCTTCCCTCTATGCTAATTGGCAGGTGTGATGTATAGCGTCTGGTGAGAGCGTGTTCTCTAGACTGTGGGGTCAGAGCAGAGAATTTGCTCAGTCTTTTTAGCGATTCTCCTCGGACCTGATGAGCTGCGATCCATACATCATCAGACTAGTAAGAAAAGACAGCTTGAGAAAATGGGCTGGGAGTGTCTATTAAATGTGGTGTAGCTTTAAATTGCTTATATCCTGCAAATATCATGGAAAATTTCCTCACTTTTGTTTTTAATAAAAGGGTTTACGTTATTCAGCTCAGACAGCTTTTCAAATGAGGCACAGGCACAATATAGGAACACAAGTAATTTACACATATCAGTCTTAAAGGAATAGTAGCAAAAATGGCATGTTAAAGGTTTAAGTAAAAAATAGGTAAAAGAAGAAAAATGGTCATGTAAAAGTAAATGATGACTGTTTTTTGTGCATAAACACACGCAAACAATGTAAGCAAATCTCAGGGAAAAATAAATACAGGAAAAACAAAGGATAAAAGCCCTTTAAGGAAAAAAGGACTCCAGCTTTGAGCGCTGCAGAGGGGACTCTGTCACTTTTTTTAATGACCTAAACAATTACTGGTGTTAATTAGATTTGTGCCAATGCACCACAGGATCTCAGGTGAATACTGTGAAGATGTTTTGAGCTTCAGTGAGTGGTAAATGAGGAACATTTATCCTACAATACACAAAACAGAAAGGTTTACTTACATTGTCCTTGGCATTGTAATAGACTATCTCATCGTCCTGCACAGGGAAGAAAAACACAAGCCTTTCCATTACTGGGGTTCGACTGAGGACAACGCCCCTACTCTAAGATTCTAACATCACTGATGTGCTATCCTTTTCAGCCCAAGCATGTACATAGCAGAGGACTGCATGCAGAGGTGACTAAAGTCAGAGCAGCCTTTCCCTGCGCAACAATAGCTTTGTCATACGACTGTGTATGATTACAAGGCCAAGTATGCAGGCTATCATTATTGTGAGAAATTACATCATGATGCACTTTTCATGGGTATCGCCAGGACATGGACCAACTGCATCATAAAACACTGCATCATGAAAAGACACATTTAGACCAAGTAACTGCATTACCTGCATAGTAAAAAGTAGTTAATAAAATGTAAGCAGAGTGGAAAATACCTCATGGTATTTGGGGAGGGGGGTGGTCACATTTTGGCCGAGTACTAACTCACTCAGCAATGTTGAAGCTAGCCACAATGACATCAAAATGTTTGGTTTAACTGTTTTTCTTCTGGAAATGCTTTTTTCTGGTTTAGTAAAGTGGCATTTGATTGCAGTATTTCGGATCTCAGGTTTACAAATATGCTACGCGTATCGTAAAGTTTCTCAGAGAAATGCTCGGCATAGTTACAATCACTAGTGTGTGACAGACCAGCAGGGTGAAACAGTTTGCTACAGCGCCACCCTGAGGCAGACCAGTGCTACATCTCTAGCTAGTTAAGACTATCAAAAGACAGAAGCTCACTGCCTGGTGGGTGAAGCACCTAAGCAACAAGCTTTCCCCGAATTTGTATTTGAGTGTCTAGTTTACCGTAATGATTATGCCATTACATTATTGCATTATTTTTTTCACTAACCTGTTTTTCACTAACCTATTTTTCTCAAATAGTTTATTTTTGTAAATTTGGAAAAACAATTTTAGACCCGAGTGGCCCTTTAATCAGACAGAAACCAGAAAGGTAATGTCCTTTTTTTCATTTCAGTAAATGACATCATGGACACAATGCTTACTATCTATTAAGGACTGTATATAGCTAAAATGAACATTACAGCATGCCAATGTCGCAGTGTACTGGTAGAAGACGTGGTTTCTAGCACTGCATGATGCATATCATACTGTGAAAATGTTTTCAGGTATCGTGATATTATGTTATTGCCATATTATTAACCCTTATAAAGAGATACTGATGATACCCAAAAGGGCTTAAGTCTATTCAATATTATCAAACCATTTTAAAGGAAACTAGTCAATAAAACATGTATGAGTTTACTGCTGTATGTTTGAAGTGTTTAAAAGTAAAAACACATTTAAAGAATCTACATCTACATCTGTAGAATGTGTATTCAGTGAAATTATACACCCAGACCAACGGAGGGAATGCATGTAGTGAAATCAGATCCATGAAGCTGCAGTAAAACTATATATGCACACACACACATGCATGCAAACGGTCATCTGGGGTCATTACCCTTAGATTTATTAGCTACAGTGGAAAATATTAATATCCAGTTTAGTTGGTAGATATTTGTGCAAACCAAAATACTTTTGATCAACAGGACAACATTCTCTGGCTTAATATTTGCTTTAAAATTTGAGTCTGAAGTGGATTTGAATTTAGACCAAAGATGCTTCTTAAGCATAGTGAATGACAAGGCACATTTATAAAAGGAGGATTGAAATCTTCTGTTTAGTGGCAGCCTTTTTATTAATAATGCAATGTAATATCCTGATCAATTACTTACTGCAAACTCATCCTTCCATTGATGCTCCATCTGGGAGGTTTCTGCAGCAGCTGCCAGAGCCTAAAAAATGGAATAAAATAAATTATACACTCCTTCACTGGGTTTAATTAAGAGCTCAATTCGAACAGTGAAAGTGCTGAACACATGTCACCTTATGCTGCATTTTGTGAACCAAACAGGCTGGTATTAAATTTAATTGTTGGCATGTTAGCTCTCACTTTCTATAACTTCCCCCAGAATTACTGCTCTCTTAGCCAAGAAAGTTGTTCTATACACCAATAATGTGGTGCCTTTTAACAACCAGGACAAAGTGTGTGGTGTGTTCCAACTCCTCTACAGTGGATTGCAGCATATGAGCTTCTTTTGTGGCTCATTCACTTAACTTTCTTCCACTACTAATGAGCCATCAGCACGGTGGATATGTCCTACTGGTAAACAGCTTAAAAGTAAAAGGCTGGTGGTTTGACAAGGCAATGAGCTCTGTCCCAGAAAGAGCAAGGTTCTGAAGCATGGAAGCTCAGAGTGGGTGATTTAAAGCAGACAGGGAGAACAGGACAGTTGATATTATATTAGAACCTCTAGCCCATGGTCCTGTCATGTACATAACCAATCTGTGGAACACATGCAACACCGCTTTTCCCTGCAGCAGAATACAGCTAACGCTGTGGCAGAGACCACATTATAGCAGCCCCTTTAAAAAGAATGGTTTGACACACAAATAAATGTACATAATTTTCCCCTTAGGTCTTTCTTGGTGACATCAATTAGTTGTATTAACTGTATTACATCTTTTACTAAAGCAGTAAACTAAATATGTCTTATTTCCTGGAATGTCTGGGAATGATTCAGCACAAACAGGTAAAATTCCAGGTACTGGAATTATACTAGTGTAAGCATGATATGCTAATCTATACGGTATTCTGCATCTCACCAAACAGCTTAAAATAAAAAGATGAAAACATTGATGGTGTAAAACATAGATGGTGTATCGCTGCTTAGAACTGCAAAAACAGCAAACCAGAGCTTTTATCTGCCCACTTTTCTGTCATTAATCACAACATGCAAATGTCTTCACTGTTAAATCAGTCATGTAAAACATGCACTGCTAAGCTGTTGGCTATTTTAAACACTTACATTAAAGAGCAGACATTATTTCCTTTAGTCTACTCCTATATTTATAACAAAATCCATTCATGTGGTTGGGATAGTGTAGTGAATAACACCTCTGTCTTCTACACTGTAGACTGGGGTTCAATCCCAACCTGGGCAAACTATACTATGAAGAGTCCTTGGGCAAGACTCCTAATACCGCCTTGGCCTGCCTGTGTAAAATGATCAAATTGTAAGTCGCTCTGGATAAGAGTGTCAGCCAAATGCCATAAATGTAAATGTAATGTTTGACAGAATAAGCGACGGAAATGCACAGCTGGCAGTAAATGACAAAGAACTGAAGGTAAAACTAACCAAATAGGTGCTTGATTTGCATTAGATGTCTTGGCACACAGTCTCTCACTCTTACTTTTCTTTTGTTTCTTTCCATTTAAAATGAACAGCTATTAACTAATACTTTGGGTACATGTTTTAACATTCAGCTTCATATTTATCAAAGTTTCTTACTTTCTATTAAGGGCAGGTTTTAATTCATAAAACATCTATTAAACACAGATACTATAAAGCATATGTGTTTTCATATATATGCTCATTTGTATTAAAAAAAATTGAAAAACAGACCGTGGCAGTTTAACCATGACAGTATATGTAAGTCAATCCTCAAGTTCAAGACAAATATCAGATTAGCCTGGCTAATGTCAACTGCTTGCAATTTAAATCTTAATAATGTTTCCTTTACAAATGTTCACATGTACTTCAACATATATGAAAACAACACAAGTTCTGGATTGTTATGTAGTATTACTCAATTTAATATTTACACTGTGGCACAAGGTAAGAACAAAGATTTTGAGTGGCATGATAGCATGGCAGACCCCCAATTTTCCTTTCTGTTCCAGCCAGCTCTGGAATCTTGGTGGGAGGCCTGGGCTGATGTTTGGAAATATGAGCAAACGGGATCATGTGGCTGAGCTGCCAGCCCAGCGCATGCCTTAAATAAACACATGTCTGTCTGTCCACTCTGGCTCATAGGTTACACAAAGACTTGCTGGTCTGCAAGGGGACACATACCTTCAGAATGTCAGCAATGACAGACTGACTCTGACTTTAACACCCTGCAAACAAACTAATACACTGCAAACAAACAAAAAGAAAAATGTACAGTTTTTGGCAATAACATCGCCACCACATTTCTTTCCTCCAAGTGTGAACTGTGAGGAGGAGGTTTTGCAGGGCATAAGTCATTTAATAGTGATACAGAATCCTCATCATGAGCGCTTCTGAAGCAAATGACAAGCTGACACCATGTAAGATGACTTACGATCCGCAAGTGTCTAGTGCTGAGCTTTGAGAACAGCACTCTTAGGCTTTGTTCACACAGCAGGTCAAGTCTTGGTTCTTAAATCGGATTTTTAGAGTGAACTGCAAGACACCAATGAGGTGTGCACACTGTTTTGGGCAGGGCACGGAAAACATGGCTCTCTTTTACTGTTGCACATGGATCCCATTTACACTTATAATCGTGTGGACAGCACAGTGGACAGTAAACGTGAGAAAGGCATCGAATGGTTCTCTTAGATAAATTGTGCCCCAGGCACATGTTCAGAGGTGGTCAGGGACAAATACGACCACATTTGTAGTGTGAACCCTAGAATGCCCTAATGCAGAAAACTGCTTAGTCACTGAGCCACTATAGCAGAGATAGAAGCAGATGCTGCTGATTTGAGACAGATGTTAACACCAACAAAGCCATTCTGACATCAATAAAAAATATGCATGATATCTGATCCCGACTCATTAAACTGAGTCCAGAGACTTGATTTCAATCTGATTTGAAACCACATACAAATTTGGCTAAAATCGTATTGAAAAATAGTCAGACTTCAGCCCAATCCCATTTCTTTTTTTACCCTGACCCCTTGTTTTCAAGTGTCACCCTAACCCCTTGGACTGAGTTACAAGGGGTAGTGGTTGAAATCTTGTCCTACAAAATGGGACCTTCATTATCAGGCTACTAGCAGGGCTCTATAGGTGACCCATTCTGTCTTCAGCGATAGCAGAGAAGGGTAAAGTTCAGCTCCTCACTGCTGGGCTTTAGTTACATTTAGGGCATCAAATTCTTTCAAAGAGGGAGTATAAAATAATCATTTGGTGATACGAAGCTGAAGTCAAGTATTCACCAGCTTCTTGTTTGAATGCTCCCGATCCACCTTAAATGGTGCAGCATTTAAATGGATTATCAATACTGCTGGACTAATGGGAAAGTTAGCTAGACAGCTACCGAGACATTAGCATGCTATTAGCGATTTTTTTTATACTTGTTATGAAGAAAATGACCACAGTACATTACATTAAACTGGGATAATGCAATGTTTATTGTACCTTTTTAATGGGGAAATACTTATTTGTGGGTTTCTTTAGTCACACACACTGTTTGGAATCGGACTCTGAAAACCTCCATTTGGAGGGCTATGTAGCCCTAACACTTTGCCCTACCCCTCTATCTCAACAAAAATTGGGACACCCTAACCCTAAATGTGAGCTCACAGAACTGAGGTCTAAGGGCCAAGTGGTAGGGGTAAGGAGTGAAATGGGATTGGACCCTCATGTTGCGTTTTGCCGTTCAGACTGCAGAAAATATTTCCTGCTCAAATCAGACACAGTTCTGTTCAAAGGTCAGAGACCACCATGTATTTATTTCATTTCCAGTCAAAACATCCATAAAGAACAAGTATTCTTTTTTCAGAAGACATTTCTGAGGAGATTAGATATGAGATAATCCACTTGCATATAAACAGTGAAAAAAAACAACAACAGAGCTTTCTAAAATTAAAGTAAAAAAACTCCTAACAACCATGCAAGTCCTGGTAGACCATCAGAACTGTCACCATCAGATAATTCAGGCTTTCACCTTTGAGAGAGAGGAGAAAATCAAGCTCCACCCTTACTTCAGATCTGAAAAAACACACTTCTGTTTGATATTTAAGGGAATAGACTAAAAAGAAACTGGAAAATCAGAAACTGGAGATCTCAGATGGACTGATGAGTCTAAATTAGCTAAATTTGGGATTACTTTAATCATGAGAAGCAGAAAATGCCACCAACTTCTAAGACTGAAGTTTGAAGGTGAGGGGAAATATCCCTGCAGGTTTCTATGAAAAACTGAAAGGAAGTTTCCTGAGAAGAATGGAAGCTATAATAAAGGCAAAGCGTGAAGAAAGACTTTTGATATTATATTTAGTTGTTGAGGCTTCTGTGTAATTTGCAGTTAAATACATGTTTTCTGCTTTTTACAAAAATTATAATTTGAATTTAATGGAAATTAAACAAATGAAGGTTGGCCTCTGTCCTGTGCACAGTACTGTACATCAAAAAAGATTAGAGCTGTCATTCTGAACAAAGCCTTAAAGAAGACCTCATGTCTTTCCAGAATTCTGTGAGCCATTCTTACAGCTGCATTGTTCAGCAAAGCTCTATTCTACACTGTTTAAGCCAAAGACTGCAGAACCTTTTACGATTTTCTCAACACTTCTCAATTACTTTTTAATTGAAAAACCTTGTAAACACCAGGCTCAAGGTCAGCATGCTCTTTTCAGCATTACAAATTATTTTCTGCTAACAGTATTTCTTCTGAATACACAGACATTTTCTACACTGCTCAAACAAACACACACACACACACACACGTTCAGACACTCTGGAGCTGGGGTTCTGGGCTGATATCCAACAGTCTCCTCACCTCCTCTGCACAGTCTGGAAGAGACTAAAAATACACAGCTTCATACTCTCTCTCTCTCTCTCTCTCTCTCTCTTTCTCTCTCTCTCTCTCTCTCTCTCTCTCTCTCTCTCTCTCTCTCTCTCTTTCTCTCTCTCTCTTTCTCTCTCTCACTGTCTCTCTCTCTCTCTCTCTTTCTCTCTCTCTCTTTCTCTCTCTCTCTCACTCTCTCTCTCACTCACACACATACACCCTCCTAAAGGATCTCGGAATGCATAAAAACAGCCGCAGGAAGACAGCATTTAGAATAATGACATTTATGAAATATGAACAGAATGTCCAGTGCTCCTCCCACCACACGAGCTGCAAACCAAAATTTGGTTGCCAAAGGTGCCAGCCAAATTATACACTATTGAGCACTGAAAAGTTGTTTCAATGCCAATGTTTAGTACTTTGGACAAAATATAGATCATAAATTCTATCTTTTCCAGACTGTAATCAATTCTCAGTTGTACAGCTGATTGAAAAAGAAGAGGAAAAATCTGTGGTTCAGTGAAAAATTGTAACTCCAACAAATAGTCATTTGCGAAAAAGAGAAGGGTAAACATCACCCTGTTGCTGTCCAAAGAATAACAAGTATCTCCAAAATGGCAAATTTACAGAAGAGGGCCAAAATGTTATTTTAATGTAAGTGAATGTAATTTTTTGTTGTAGTTTTTTTATTTTTAAGCATTTCTATTGGTCAAATTATGACAAAAATTTCACACAATGTTGAAGGCAGCAAAATATGTAGAAAAATGAAATGAGATATTTGTAATTTTTTGCTTTTGGACAACAATAAAATACTGTGCACTCACTATTATAGTATTGTATATATTTATTTAAATGTTAAACATTTAGAAACACCATTACATATATCTAACCGACATGAGCATGTATTTGTTTATAATATTATTTTAATGCAGTTTCTTTTATGTGCAGTACTTTTTGCAGAGGCCACATTTTATGCTTTAATTTTCCCAATATGTTAAATTCAGCAAATTAACAGTCATTGTGTATTAGAAACCTAGAAAATCAACAAAACATGTAATCTGGCCTTTGGTGCCCAACCTTTTGCTTTTTCAACTGTATATTACCCAAACCAAGAAATAGATGTACCATTATTTTTCCAGGCAGATGTGAATGAATCATGTATATTAGGAAACTTCAAATTACAATGAAATTCCCAAATGTGGTATCAATATAAGTGTCATTTTTCGAAAGTTTTGCCATTTGAAAGCCAATATCAGCTTTTCAGAGTCTTTTAATAAAACCCACCCTACCCAGAACAAACACATACCATCATAGCACTACAATGAAGAAACAATGATAAAGAGATGGGTGCATTAACGACTAACTTTACCATGACACTAACATTGTCTTCACTGAGATGAAGTAAGAAAAATGGTGTATAGATCCAGGTATGAATCAGGCCAAGAGTCTGTTGCTGCCATAAAAACCGTTTCCATGACAACCTCATTAGACATTGGTCATTAAGATCCTAGAGTGATGGCCAGTGAGAACTACGATGGAAACCCAGGCTGAACTATGTCCACTGCCCATTACAGAGATAATAAGAAATGAAAGATAAGTACTAAAGAGTATATCTATTCAGGTACACATTTGCACATGAAAGGCCCAGACAAAGGCTTGACTCAAATTCATAAGTAGGTCCTAAAGAAAACTTGGATTTTTCGTTAGTTCTTTCAGCATAGTTGAAAGGATCCCAGCAGCAAATTTCAGATGAGTCAGAACTCTTAATGGTAATAATGGTAATATAATAAGACTATGAAAATTAAAAAGGGTGTAATATAATACAAGACTGTGCAGAAATAATATTTCACTGAACATTGTTACAATTTGAGATTCACAAGTTCACAACTAAAGTCTCGATGTTTGACACAGACTTGCACCTCACAGACTCAAGACTTAATCTGGACTTTCACTTCAGAGAACTGAGATTCATATTCACACACATTACTTGTGAGCAATTCACTTTCATTCCTTATAAGCTACAATGCATTGCTGGCAATGACATTACTAACTGAAAAAAGTCCAAAAGTCCAACATTTCAAAATAAAGTCAGTTTTTATCTTTTTTCAAAAGATAGACTTTGTAGACTTTGTAGACCTTCGTTGTACTATGTTATAGTCTTCTTTGTGGGATAGCATTAGCTGCATGCTTGCACACCTGACATGAACCACAAAGACCCAGTCTTGCTTTGCCCCTTTTTTTCACTTTCGTATATTCACTCATCTTTCACATTAGAAAATTAATGTCAGCTCACTATTATTTCGAAATGATCTGTACTAACCATCATGCAAGCTGGTACCCCATTCAAACTGTGTTTTTTAGTATTTGTCAGTTCCTCAAAACACCATCTTTATTGCATGTAACACTCTCGTTACAACCACCAGATTGAAGGCTATTCTAACCAAAGCTCAGACTAAAATACTTGTTGCAATACCTGACATTGCTGCGAGCTGAGAGAGCGGCATCACAGTAAATGACTGCATGTGATGGATGCAAAATTGACAGAAAAGAAGCACCATTTTTGGTAAGAAACTGAAGTACTTTATTTATCCCGTCATGTTCTGCGTTTGTTTTTCCTCATGCTGAAATCTCACAAACCTTCCAAGTCGAGCTGCAAGTCAGTTTCAACACCCCCGGCCAAATGACAAGTTCTGTTCATTTTTAAGTGAAAGTAGCACATGCGCTACAGGAAACAAACTCAAATATGCCAATTTCTGCACATTTTAGTGCACAATTTCTATTTATTTGCTGAGTTTAACATATTAGAAGAAAAACCTCTTTTCTCATAACTTTCACACAGGCCTCATTTTATGTTTTGTGTATTTTTATATGACTATGAGTATGAGTCAAGTTGTGAAAGTGAATAGTCACAGGTTATTCAAATGAAATTATGCTAATTGGAGACCACAATCTTCTTTTCTTTGCTAGCAACATCAGCATCACCCAATTTGCCTATGTGCATGGTAACGATTTAGTAAAGTTTCAATCTCCTGTGCCAAGAATTTGATCAGGTAGCAAACATTTAAACAGCACAAACTAAGCACTGACAACCTGAAAGCTTTGTTCTCCGATAACAAGCGCTTATGATGCTTGCCTGTGCTGCTAGTGAGTGACGGCAACTTTGTAATTCACTTTGTCTGTGCCTGTGGAGTTTTAATAAGAGAGTTGGTAAACATTTAAATTATTTGAGTCAATGTTGATATCTCTACAGGGAACCATGGCAAAAAGCAGGAGATTTTGCTCTGTGAATAATTTAGTTATAGATTGCTTAAACTGTTCACTTTCATTACAAAAGCTTATCTCTATGCATCATATATAGACAGTAATTTGACGGGTCATGCCCTTAGGTGTGCTATGAGGCTACAAAGCTATGAGGCAAAGCCTAATCGCTTCATTAAACTGATGCTTAATGTCGACGTGCAGTGAGGGCTGGAGGCTCAGAAGCTGAACTACAGCAGTGATGGTATGTTTATCACTTAACACGCCTGCCATCTTTCCCCCAGCCAATTCATCAAACTGATTACAGTAAGCACAGCAGAGCAAGTCAATAAGCACAGTGGAGTTCCATCAATACCTTTACTCCAGTTTAATGCCCTAGTCTGGGGAGAGAGCAGGTTATTAATAGAGAGTAGGGAGCTGTGGTAGGTTGAGTTTTACTTGGACATTAGATTAACTCGCAAATCCACTGCTACTGCCTGTCCAATTAGCACACATGCAGTTAACGTGAATCACAAGCAAATGGGCAAACTTGTAAAATCTAGATCTGTTAAAGCTGCATTTGGATGGAAAGAAAAAGAAAAAAAATCCTCTTGCAGCAGCAGCTTAGAAGCTAAGCCTTTGTAGACGCTAATTCAAATTCAACCCAGGTATGATGCATTTAAAGTAGAAAAATTCAGACCAGGCTCTTAACATAAAGCCTTATATATTCAAAACACCCTTGAAACACAGAGATGAATTACTGAGAAGCACTCAGTGTGTGTGGAGAGAGTGCGAGCGCGGCAGACAGGAGGGGAAGTGCTCAGCCCTGTTGCTGGAATATCACCCACATCAATCCCTAATTATTCTAGCCATGGGCACACGACAGCAGGATAAATGGCATTCCTGGGTCTAGGCTCACATGGACACATTCATCTTATTATAACATGAATTAAGCCCCTCATATGTTTGCAGCACACTCAGCTACCTGCTAGAGGAACTGCCTCACCTGACAGCCTAATTCATTACACCCAAATTATAAGAAGATACCATATGACCAGAAACAAACCTTTTTCCTCTTCATTTCCTCCAAATAACATACAACCTAATATTCACTCCTGTGGTCATTACTTAGATGAAAGAGTGTGACCTTAAAATGCAGTTGGTCCATTATTCCGAGACAAAGGCCGAGACAGACAGTGATGTGACAGAGGCCATAAACTAAGCAAGGCCTGAGGTATATTGCTTTCTAATGGGAGACTTTGGCTGAGCATTGTCATTGAGTTACAGCAGTCAGTCATAAATCCTATTTGCAGCTGCTTTCTCTTTTTTTTGGGTGCAGCTTCATAAATGATTCAGATGTGCGTGTCTGTTCATAAATGAAGATGTCCCCTGGCCTGTGGAGTTGTGTACAGGGCCATGCGTAGATATAGAAATGTACATATGGACTCCAGTTCTGGATCTGTGCTAATGCTACAAAAAAAACCACACAACTGCTACAAGTACGTAAGATCTATAATTTCCAGAATTGGTCTTTTCAGTGGCAGTGGTCACTAACCTTTGTAAGATCTGTTTCAGTCTTGTGCTGGACCACAAAATGTAGATCATGCTAATACATGGAAGATTTAAGGCTAACGCTACTGTAACAAAACGGCATGAAACTACACAAGATCTATATCAGGGGTGACTGATCCTGGTCCTGGAGATCTATAACCCTGTAGGGTTCAGATTCAGCATGCCTGGCTTTAATATTCAGATCTTCATTAGCTGGATCAAGTATTTTTATTATGGATGGAGCTAAACTGTGCAGGGTGGTAGATCTCCAGGACCAGGACTAGGTACCCCTGATCTATACTCTGTAGTACTAAATAGCAGTGATCACTGACCTTTCTGATATCTATTCTAGCCCTTTGCTTGATCACAAGATGTAGATAAACAAAGGTCTTTCATCCATTTCTAACAGGTGTATAAATCAAGCACATAGCTATGCAATAGTTGGTGTAGTGTAGTGGTCAACACCTCTGCCTTCTATGCTGGAGACTGGGGTTCAATCCCCTGCCTGGACAAGCACACTGCACTATACCACTAAGAGTCCTTAGGCAAGACTCTTAACTCTAACTATGTATAAAATGATCAAATTGCAAGTTGCTCTGAATAAGAGTGTCTGCCAAATGTCATAAATGTAAATCCCCATAGATAAATACTGGCAGATTCTGCTTTTGCCACAAGTCAGTTTGTGAGTTTTCTACCATGTTAAATCTGCCCCACTCAACTATAACTGCTATTTTTGTGAAATGAAGGCATCTAGGAGCAACAACATCTCAGCCACAGAGCAGTAGCCCATGCAAACTCCCAGAACAGGGTCACTGCATGCTAGACCGTTTAGCTGGTAAAAATCGTCCCACAAAGACATGGTTTGATGAGTTTGATGTGGAGGAAGTCCTGACCTCAACCCCACTGAACACCTTAGGGATGAAATGCTAATATAACCAATCCTGCTATGAAACCACATAAACTCTATAACCTGTGGCACACATTTTAAATAGGAGTGGTCACTACCTTTCGGATATCTATTCATGCCTTGTGCCAGATCGTAACGGGATGTAAATGAGGCTGATAAACAAAGAAGAAAAAAAAACCTCTGGAAAGTCCTGCGGTGTGATTGATTAACACTGAATTCCAAATGAAAGCGTGTGAGAGATGCCAAACAGGATTATTACATTTCTCATGGCCAGGAAACGTGGTGGTGATTTACTCATTAAAAATAACGAGCATTAGCCATTCTCCCTCTTAAAAAGATTGACCCATTATGCATTGAAAATGAACAGCAAAAGAAAACAGCATAATATGAAATGTTAAAGAAATATTAAACTATTGTCATCAAGATAGACTTTAAAATTGCAAATGGGAAATTCAAATAACCTTGTGACCCCGAGGCGCATGGTAATTATGGAAATGAAAGCGAGGAGGAGAGGTTGTGCCTCTAATACCGCTCGGGCTTCCCCAGGGCTTTCAGACAGACAGCAGAGTTACATTCATGACTGGATTTCAGCACTGTTTCCCTTTCCCTCGAGGAGGTTAGAGGAGTGATCCAATTACCTCCAAGGCATTACATCTGGCTTCATTATTTACATGGCATAATCATTAAACACAGCAGCCAACACAAGGCAGGTAATGACTGGGAAAAAGCCCAGTCACCAAAATACCTCCATATGATGATCACTACTACAACTAACATAACTGAGGAAATATGACCTTTCCGTTTAATAGTACTACTTCATAGATATGTGTATTGGGTTTTCCCATGATAGCAACAGGATAAGTTCACTTACTTCTGAGGCTGAGTAGCATTTAATGATCCCAGCAGTTAAAAGAATTATAGAGGTCATTGGTGCTGTTAACACTGTGTAGGTATACTCCATTATTCAACCTACATGCTGCCATTATAGTGGAGCCTGACCACTATATTCATGATTTTAATAGTACCGGAAAACTGTCACGAATAATACAACAATAGTTTTGCTGCCAGAATCGCCAAAATTTAAACTTGTGATCTCTCAACAATAGTGTGAAACCTGAAACAGATGAACCACTGAGGAACCCTTTAAGGGTCAACCCCTCTTTCAGAGTCCAAGATGATCATTTTAGCTGTTTTAATTTCTTAAGAAGCAATAACTATCACAAAATGAAACGCGTCATCTCATTTTCTCATTTAGTCAATGTCTGGAAAGTACTGGCAACTAGTTTACAAGGTTTGACCCACACTAGATTAAAACAGCAACAAAACAAAGGGACAGGTCAAAAAATACAGGCTGCGACACAAATACACAATCAATGCATTATATTTTGGTTGGCTGCATATGGTAAATTTGACACCACATCTTGACAAAGATGAGACATGAACACATGTCACAACAACACAGTAATCCGCTATGACATATTCCTATGTGACAGCAACATCGGCTAAACTGGTAAATCTGAACACAAAACACCATCATGGTTAGAATAACAAAAATGTGTAAAATACATCAAAACCTAACTTTTCCCATGAGAATAATATGTTATAATGCTTAACAGAAACCAAAGCTGCCAAGTTGGCTGCGCCCCCAGTGCTAAAGTATTTAGGTATTAAATTATTTAAGACTGAGTTTCTGTTATCTGAGTGTAAAGTGTGACTTTTAAAAACTGACAATCAAGTGTCAGTGTTCAACAATTTAACTTGCAGACCTACGATTCAGTTCTTAATCCTTACTGTGACTAACTACTATGAATTATTTGGTTACTACCATGAAAATAAAATGTAGTTATGAAGGTGAGGAATTGAAGTGTGGGCCCACAGACTGACCCTTGCAATCTAAGGGGTTAAGCTCATACTGAATACCACAATGTCTGTATGATCTATAAGAGCATGTTCTAAAGAATTATAGTGAGGGCTACACACGGTCATAAATAGAGAATTGTGAGACAGAGACATAAACACACAGATCAAGTGGTGTCCATCCTCCTCACCCTGCCCCCAACATAAAGCCCACAGCTACATTCACACTCACACAGCTATTGACCGCCTCCCTCTCTAATGAAGCTGCCGATAGGCTGGAAAGAAGAAAGATACTTCCCTCATGGCCCACTGCTGAGGTCAACCAGCCACTAGGCTGGAAATCAATGCACCACTCACAGCAGCCCGCTTCCTGTGACACAATGCAGCAATATGCTTCCACAGATTCACAGCTGGACGGTTACCCTGACTAACGCATCACTCAACTCAGAGAAAAGAGTGCAATTAGAATAAGATTTATCAGCTGAGCACACCCACACCTGACATAACAATTAAAGACGAATCAGAACGACAGGACAGTGACCTGTTGGGTGTGAATTAATGATAAACGCCCAGAAGTTCCTTCAGTGGACAAGTAATGTAATGTTAATGGTCCTCATGGCAGAAAGCCAGAAGGAATTAATGTGAACATCATTTCAGCTTTCAGTTTCAGCTCCAACATAACATTTCTACAGAGGTTTGAACAAATGTAAAATCTAGTTCCATGTAGGCCTAATATAATGAACTTCACTATTAATTATATTTTAACTGAAACAGTGGCTATAAATTCTTATTGCACATGAAACAGAGAAGCTCCAAAATAAAGCTAACAAATGGCAAACATAAATCTCCATGCCACTCCACATAGAATTAAAAAGACCTGTTATCATGTGTCTATACACCAAAAACACATCTTATCGTCATCAGCCTTCATCATGGATAGTCACTATACATTGTATACATATATTCATTATGAAGGCACATGTTGAAACATGTTGAAACATGTTAAGAGTTGTTTGTCCATTTGAACCCCATTCCACAGACCTCCTTCAACATAAACATACCAGTAGCACTTTTTGCTGACCCATAATTATTTACCAGAGGTTGTTATGACTGCACGTTTCAGAGAACTCATTAGTATTAGTACTGAGTATCATATCAACTAAAAATAACAAACTAACTTGGATTTCTGTGTAAATGAGGATGCATATCAATCATTAATTTTTATAGCCAAATTGGCCAATGGCAAAATCTTTTGGCAAACACATTTGAAGGCAGATTTCCGGCACTTTCTCTTAGCTTAAGTCACAAAATAAACAGCATTGTTTTCTCTTTCACAGGCTGACATTTAAAATTCTAAAAGGGTCCATAGCTTGGAAAACTACTTTTTCCTCATTTTCTTGAAAGAGTTTCATGTCGCACCCAAACTAGGCTGGCCAATATGACAATATATCTTGTTATTGTGATAAATTACGTTACAATATGCTTTTCTGAACATATCATGGATACGGTCAGTACCTGTGAGACACTGACCAACTGCATATTTCATTATAAAGAGAGTCATACTAGCACTACTAGCTCTTTTTTCACTGTATGTGTATTGTAAAAAAATATTTGAAGTATCACATTATTATATTTTTGGAGTGTCACCCACCTCTAATCCAAACATGGTTTCAAACTGTATTATTCACTTCTTAGTGTTTCAAATAGGGCTGGACGATATGACAATATTTTTCATTATTTATGACTTTATGATAAAGTGAGGTAGCTGGGTACACTGCTTTTAAACACTATGAATCATTTCAGCACACAGGCAAGGCCCACCCACCTACTATGTGTTTTATATCAGTGCATTTGGTTAGACTGTAAAGTGCTCTTCAGGTAAAGAGCAAATATGAACAATGTGATTGTCTCTGGCACCTGTTTAAAAAAAATCACCAATAAAAACTGACCAAACTATTCGGCATTATCAATAACACTGGTGATGATTTTCATCTTCAGCAGTTTAGCTATTTACATGGAAATTCTGAGTGTTTCAGAAGGCTGGGCTATATGGCAATATTTATGGTTACTGTGATAAATGATGTCTTAATATGACACAATATGCTTCTCTGAGCATATCATGTATATCATCAGTGCTTGAGAACACCAGCTGCATGTTTCATAACAAAGAGAGAATAATTAGGCCTGTTAAATAGGACAGTATGTGAAATGTTGAAAAATTGTGACATATTGTGTATTATGAACTTCTTGAAATATCATGACATTACATTTTTGCCATGTTGCTCAGTTCTAGTTTCAGTCTAAACTGCCTTTGAAAGAGGCAGAAAACAGAGCAGCCAATCAGAAGAGATCACATAAATTAGTCTTAAAGGGACAGTGTCAAAAAAGGCCTGTTTAATTATTCACGTTAGTTGAATAATGGCTGTTTTTGGTATATAAAAACACAAATATTAAGTGGACCTTAGGGAGAAAAAATGTAGAATAGGCCTAGTTAAATAACGTGAATCAAATAAAGAGATACATGGCACATGAGTGGCTATTTAGCACAATGTGTCATGCATAATTATGTTACGACACTTTGGTACAGGTGTAGCAGCAGCATTCCAAAATGACACAAGTGCCTTTACATGCCTCTCATTATTTTTGCCATAAAAAAGGAGGAGAGTTAAAATAAAAACAATAAATTAACTAACTACTGTTTGCATTAGGAGCCAAAATTCTGTGCATCCCTAGTAACGAAAACTTGAATATAATGAAGTTGATTTAACATTTATCGTAAGCTCAATTTATCTTGGTTCTTGGTGAATTGGGCAGTAAAAGATGCATAAGAAAGTACACTGAAAGAAGGCATGAGAGATATGAAATAATAACCTCATGAACCAATAACAGAGATTTCAAATTAAGGTTTCCATTTTGGAACAGTTAAGGATGAATAAATTCTGACTTTCATTTCTGCACCAAGCACAATACCGCTAATTTCCTAATTTTCCTTTTTAGTTGCTCAAACTAGCAGGAGCCCTGCAATGAAGATGAAGTGCCCCGAATTGTTCTGGCTTACATATTGGTGACGTCTGTGGTGGAGCTCACAGGCTGTGCATGTGTCCTGCGCAGCAGGCTGGGAATGCAAAGCCCCCCAATTTGGTGCATCTGCCAATAGGCTGAATGGTGGTGCATTAGAGCGGGTGGATTTATGGCAGTGTGGTCGGCCTAACAGTGCTCTAGGGACTCATTCACTCTTTCCAGTGGCCTTTCACAAAGGCCAAAACACACTGGCAGGGACAATAAAGACGCCTTGGCTGGGTGCTTATTACTCTAAGACGTGTGTGCGCACTCGTTCATCTAATGAGAGCAAATCCCCCCACAGATCACTTAACGAGTTAGAGATCAACTTTAAATACATGTGGTGGCCCTCACCCTGAGCCAGGCTCACCCCAAGCCCCCAGAAATTACCCAAACACTGTAAAAGCACCAAGCATTTAGAACAGGATGTAGCAGCACTCGTCCACAGGTCTAGTGATTTGATTACACTCATTTACATGAAAGTTCACACACAAACACACACAAATACAAAAATGGATTTCAGCTGAATTTAAGCCTCTAGTGCTGCCTCTTCAGATGAGCTAATGAGTTGATATTAGAGCTATCTAGAACAATTGTTGGATGCTGAAGGAGACTTGTTGTCTTCTATATGAGGTTTTTTCTCTTCAATATGTTAAAATGTTGAAATATTTTTAGTTTCTGGACCTAGCTTGCATCAGCTAGTGTAGTTAGCCTTGTTAGTGATACAGCTGTGCTACTTCTGATTTCTCAATATCCTCCTTAACAACACATCCTTGATGCTCATGTTACAGATCTCTTATACTCTACAATTCTATTAAAACACACACACTCACCATTTTGATGAATTATTGTCCAGTATATTTTCTACATCTTCTCATTGAAGAACATAAAGAATACCTAAACAGTGATTTCAGCATTTGGATGCTGGCAACTGGAATGGACACATCCCAAATACTTACATGACTTATATTAATTTCACAGTAGTTACTGCATAATTCATAGTATTTATTAAAAAGTATTTTGATTAAGTTACAATAAGCCTAAAGTTTGAGCTGTCTATGGTTTAAATACCTTAGGATACTACTAATAATGTAATCATAAAGATGGCACAGTTTTGATTTTAACATATGTCAGTTCTAACAGTAATTACAAACCATGTCAGATCCCCATTAGCAGTGACTAGTGGGATTTTAATGATAATGCTGGTAGAGAGGAGGAATCAAGCACTGTGGGGGAGTATAGTAGAATAATAACAATATCATGCAGCTGTCATGTGGATGTCAGTGGTCTTATTAACAATCCTCAGTGCACAGCCTAGTTTGATGAGGGAGAGTTAGGCCCAGGCATGGACAACAGCCTGGGATAATGCTCACATGTGCGAACCCTTCTGTCACAACACATTTCACAACAACTAGTGAATAATGTTGAATTGCTACATAAACTTCAAACCATTAAATTATGAGTGCATCTGTAGCACACGTAATCTCTGAGGCCACGAGTCCGGGAATGATGTCCCTAATTGTGATTGCATTTGGATTCTTGGAATGAAGCAAGACTCAATTAGGAACCCTGCTAGCCTTTATCAGTCAATGGCGAAGAGCTGATCCAGTGAGAATAACTACAGCTACGTGTGCTCCCATATGTGGCTGTGCAGTACTGGGTTATATTAGTGAAATGCATTCTGATATCATTACTGTCGTAACAAAGCTTTGTCCCTCTGACATGAAGTCTAACTTTACAGGAAAAGCAAAAAACATTATTAACTTTTAAAGGACCCAAATTCTACATTCATCCTTGGGTGTTATTTTTCCCCCATGATAAGCAGTAATGATGTTTGTGTGGTTTTATGTGCCAAAAACATAATTAATTTTGCATGACCATTTTTAACCTCCCTTTATTTCTTAGAGTTCAACAGGCTGATTTGGTTACTGTGATTTTAACACTGACAAGGTTGACATGTTTACTTTAAAATGCATTATGGTATAAATAACTGATTACCTGTTAAAGAATGTAATCTGGATACTAATCCAAAGGATTACTGTATAAAACAAACATTTAGACTGCAGGTCATATTACCTCTAACTAGAGCTCTAAAACAGGTGGTTGGGAACAGTGTCTTACCAGCCCTACCTCTGTCTACTGCCGAGATATCACTGCAGTTTCGACATAGAAAATGCCATAAATTGCGGATTTTGTGTGACGGCCTCAATAGATCCATTGCTACTGTATGAAATTGGTGACTTTCTAGCATCTCCCTTCATAAACAAAATCTAGCTTCTTATCAGACTGATAAAACTTCCCAGTTATACAAGTTGCTTTTCTGTCATTACATATTTAGAATTGAATGAATGAATTCATCAACTTCTACTGAAAACTCTTTGCAGCCCTAGTTTCAATACATGTTTTGTCCATTTTTGAGTGGAATGTTCATGTTGCATTGGGTGTATAACAGCCTTAATACTAGACCACTTCTACTAGTCCATTCATCATGAAATGTTCACACACTTTAAAGGGCAGCAGCAAATGCAAAAGATGCAAACAAGCAAAATAAAACTGGAATTGCAAGGTTGTGATACGACAGTGATGATATACATGATGCAGTGCTGTGTTGTGCAGTGCAGTTGTGCGGTCGTGGCAGATGAATCTGTGTGTTGTGCAGGGAAGCTTTCCTCTGGGCTGCTTTTTGATGTGAGGAATATTCACAGGAGGAAAAGCAGCAGCATCTGCTACAGACGCACAGCCTCTCTAATCAACCCTACTCATTTCTCACATGGACTGACAACACACACACACACACACACACACACACACACACACACACACACACACACAAACTGGCACATGCACACATGAACGTGCACACATTCTCACTCTCACACACACACACACACACACACACACACACCTACTCATCCAGACAGCTCAGTAATAAAGCTATGCTCCTTGCTAAGCACACTTAAAATAGAGTACTAATGATACCAAATGAATGGCAGATGTTAGCAGCTAGAACAGAGAACCGAGAGACAGCCGTAAAAAGACTGTAATTAGTACGAGGATATCAAGATTCCCTGTGCAATGGCATTCTGGAAAATGTTGGACTACACATTGCATTCCACACTCAATCCTCAACTGGCTCCTGTAAAACTACACTCCACTAGCTGCTGGACTGCACCCCACTTTTCAATGAGAGAGAGAGAGAGAGAGAGAGAGAGAGAGAGAGAGAGAGAGAGAGAGAGAGAGAGAGAGAGAGAGAGAGAGAGAGAGAGAGAGAACAAGAAAGATAATGAATGAGAGAGGGAGACAGAGACACAGAAATAAATGAGAGAAAGAATAGAAGAGAGAAAAAAGCAAGCAAGAGAAAGAAAGACAAAGAAAAAGGGGTAAAAGAGACAGAGAGAAGGAGAAAAAGAATATAGCAAGAGAGTGAGACTGAGAAAAGGAAACATTGAAAGAGAGAGAGAATGTAAGAGAAAGAGATAGCAAGAGAGGAAGAAGTGTGAAAGTGACAGAGACAGAGGGAGAAAAAGAGAGATATAAAGAAAAAGAGTGAGAGACAGATAAAGATAGTGACAAAGAGTGAAAGAGAAAACAGTAAGTGAGTGAGAGATACTGAGAAATAGACAGTGAGAGTGAGAGATGAGTGAGAGAGTGAGAGTGTGTGAGAGAGAATGTGAGAGAGAAAAGGCATAAAAGAAACACAGTGAGAAATTGTCAGACACATAGAGAGAGCGAGAAAGAGATAAAAGAAAAGAAAGGGGAAGACAGAGAGGCAGTGACAAAGAGAAGAGGGAGAAAAAGAGAAAACAGCAAGTGAGAGTGACAGTGAAAAAGAGAGTGAGAGAGAGGTAATGACTGAGAGAGTGAGACAGAGACAGAATTGAACGGAAACAGCATGAGAGAAAAAGTGAGAAGAGAAGAAAAAAAGCAAGTAAGAGAAGAGAGAGAGAGAGAGAAGGAAAAAGAAAGAGTGAATGACAGAAGATAGCGAGAAGGAAAGCAAGAGAGAAAGAATGAAGCAGTAAGAAAAAAGAAGTACAGAGGAATAATGAGAGAAAATGACAAAGGAAGATAGGAAAGGAGAGAGAGAGAGAGAGAGAGAGAGAGAGAGAGAGAGAGAGAGAGAGAGATGTTTGGTGTGATTTCAGTTCAGGAATTTAAGCTTTACGATAACTTTAATAGAGGAATAACAAAGAGAGAAAACGATTGCACTGCCTCAATCCTGTCTCATTCACTCTCGCTGACTCACGCCCACTCACACTCACTCTCGCTCACTCTCTCACTAATTTCTCTCTCACTCACTCATGTTCACTCACACTCACTCTCTCACTAATTTCTCTCTCACTCTCTCACGCTCACTAACGCTCACTCTCTCACTCGCTCTCACTCGCTCTCACTCGCTCTCACTCACTCTCACTCGCTCACTCTCTCTCACATGTATGCACTAATGATTTTTCATAAATTATTCATCTCCTAACTGCCTCAAAAAGGTACAAACTAACACTCACACAGAAATACACATGCAAACACCCCCCCCACACACACACACACGCACATGTACACACATCAATAATTAAGTTTTTAATTACAATACAAACACCTTTGGTGCCCCTTTGCAAACACTTACAGCACACTAGAAGACAAAAGGCTTGGTGCAAGAATGTCTGTCTGTCTGTCTCTCTCTCTCTCATACAAATAAAATAATTTTTTCAAGAGTGTGTAAGCCTCTTGTTCCCCTGCATCACATTATGCCAATAGCTGCCATTGAACCACAGCAACACACCCTGGCAAAAGACAGATAAACAAGGACGTTTGCAGCAAACACAATGTTCAGTACATTAACGCTTTTTCAAAATTACATAAACCTTTGATCCCCCAAGCATTACAGCAAGTCGGGGCACTTTCCTCCCCTTAAAAAACAAACAGGCTCACAATGGAGATTCAATTTCCAAGCAAATTAGTAAGATAAACATTGGATGAAACTGCTGCCCCCCCTTCTCCCATTCTCTTTGTCTGTCTCTCTGTCTGTCTGTCTGTCTCCCTCACACCCATACAATATGACAATGATCTCTCCTGGTACAAGGGGATAATGGTGATATCTCTATTCTTAAACAAACGGCTCACATTAATTATTGATAAGAACACGAATGATGTGAATTATTCAGCGCGACTTTCTGTAGATAGCAGGCAAAACAAATTCACTATATCCTCCATCACACTAAATACACATTAACCAGGACACAAGCTCCAATATAACTGCTGATGATTACTGCACACTCGGTGTAGGTCAAGCTAATCTCACACTGTTTAATACGACAACTGGACTGATTACCTTTGATAATGCTGCAATACGATTTCCCCCCAGGGTGGGCTTTGTCTGCCTGTGATGTGCTGTTCTTTAAATGTTGGTGTTGACTGCTCAGTTGTTTAAATTGCAAACCTAATTTCCCCTGGAGGGACAATAAAGTTGAATCTTAATCTGAGAAACCTGTTACCAAATTACTTATACATTTGATGACAATGCTATGATAAGTTAGCAGTCACTCAGTAGCAGTTAGTAGTTTACTTTCATAGCTGTCTGATAATAAAGCCACGCTCACACCAGACCATCATCTCAATATTTTCTTAGCTGGGGTGGAGCAAAAATCAGGTGAATAAAAGTGGCCCTTATGCAATGAGATTTAAATGGGATTGGTTTTAAGTGAAAGGCTAATCTTGGGAAGTTAACCAGCTTGTTTTCTTGCAACTGCAAGTAACAAGTGACACAATGCTATTCCTCCAAGAATGATGAGCTGTTCCTCCATTTTTCAGAAATAAGACACCACAGCTCATCCTATTCTGAGGTTCCTTTTGTCACATTCCCATTTCAACTCAGTTGGCTTCAGTCTGGAAAATGTTACTACATTTTTCAAGGTTTGCTGGGACTGTGAATAACAGCCTTTTACTACTACTAACAAGCATTTAAATTCTCCTTTTCAAAACTCCCCACACAAGCACAATAACACTATTTGGACCAAATCATGAACAGCGTTCTTCCAGGCTTATGATTATGACATTTATGATTAAATGTGGGTAAACAGGCCAGTCACAACTGATCCTCATCTGAGCTACCCAGGTGTTGACTTATACAAAAAAAGTGTCACTTCTGAAGTTCTTTTGTCACACTGGACTGTCCATTATGGGACCAGTACACAATAAGCAAGTGTCACGGCCCCCAAACTCTGGAATTCTCTTCCTCAATCCCTCAGGGACTGCTCTTCTTTTCCCTCATTTAAAGCTGACTTAAAGACTTTTCACTTTAATACACATTTTTCTTCCTCCTCCACTGCGTAGTTTGTTTATATATATATATATATATATACCCACATCAGGGCCACTTTTATTCACCCACATCAGGGCCACTTTTATTCACCTATATATATATATATATATATATATATATATATATATATATATATATAATTTATTTATTTCTTTATTTATTTTTATTCCTTTTTTCTTTCCCTTTCCCTTCTTCCCCCATTCTATGTGAAGCGACCTTGGGTTTGTGAAAGGCGCTACATAAATGTAACTACATAAATTCTGGTTTCATTCAACTCAAGTAAATACTTTCCATTGAAAAATGCAAAGCAAATCAATATTTTACATCAATTTAAACCTCATAAACATGTCTGCCCTGTTCCACTTTTCACAGTGAGGTTTACATGATTAGCCAAAGGAAAACGAATTACAACATAAATCAAAACTACAGAGCAAATAATCCTGAAATTCTTAGATTTGTATAAAATAGTGCATCTACTTTAATGCCAACCATTGTTGGTGTTTCTGATGAGATTGTGCTGTGATTGACAGAGTTGTCTCATTCAATCAACACTTGTTGATTTTGTTTAATTTGAATCATTTCTACACTGTTTTTATAGCTGCAGGGCATTTAAGATTTTTTGAAAAAGAGAACTTGGTACTCAAAAATGCTTCTTAGCAACTGTAGAAAAGTGCAATACTAAAAAAGTGAGCAATCACTCAGTACCAGTTAGCAAATCACTTACTGATAAGTGACGGTACCGATTGGCAAATTAAACATTCAGTGATAATGCTATGATAAGTGGGCCATCTCTCAGTAGCTGTTAGCAATTCTATGTTATGATCCTGAAGTAGGTCTGCTGGATACAGATGGAACTCCATGTTGTGATTATACTCTAAACATATACGGCTGTGTTCAGTATTTTGATAGAACAATGTATTGTGAAAAGGCTCTGTGTGATTTGCAAATACTGGCTGTTTCAACATTTTGGAATATATGTTTACGATACTGCATTCACATTTGAGAATGGGAACTTTAGAGTGGGAAATGTACAAACAGGAAAAAAATAAGTAAATCAAGTAAAATACTGATCTCTAGATGCACTCTAGAGGCATCTAGGCGTTATCTTTCATTTTTGTCAGGTAGTAAGTTAACTGATTCCTTTATAAGTGCTTTTTGGTCACCAAATTACCACCGGAAGTCTTATTTAGCACTGTGCCAGCAGTGCCCTCTTCCCATGCTTGAGCTAAATCTCAAATGTCTCCCTGCTCCCTACATAGAGCACTACGTAAAAATATAAACCCAGAGGTGCAAAATATAGCTAAGAAATAGGGATTTGGGACTCAAGACATATCCATACTCAATAAACAATTAACCATCTGTAAAAGCTAAACTACTTTCATAGCTAGCACACTATTTAGGAGGTACAGAGCTGTTTAGTATTCAGCCGGGGTTTAACACGACTTAAATTGAAGTGAGAACCATTTGTCACTGTGTTTTGCACACTGTGAAATTAGACCTCTGCATTTAACCCATCCGTGCAGTGAAACACCCACATACATGCACACTAGTGAACAAACACCAGGGGCAGTGAGCACACCTATCCATGGTGCCCGGGGTGGGGGGCGGGGGCAATTGGGGGTTAACCTCCAGCCCCGTTGACTTCTGACAAACACTGATATTTGAAGCATATAATCAATTCAAGTGAGTTTTTACTGCCATTTGACAGTTAATCATATCATAAGTACTTTAGTTCAAGTCACTGATATTAATGATGGAGTTGTTTAAGCCATTTGCTATCTTTTAGCCTGTTAGCTAGCTGACCAGCCTAGTTCTAGTTAAGAACATAAGTTGCCAGCCCCTCAGTTTAAACAAAAACAGGATCTTACTTCATCAATATACTCAGAGATCCATGCAAGCATCATGAGAGTCAAAGATTATTCCTTTAACAGCACAAGTGGTTGTCTTACTGCATATTATAGCCTTACAGTGATATCAGCATCGCAAAGGCTAATATCGCAATAGTGATTAACAAAAGATTTATTGTTAAACTTCATGGTGTAGGTGAGGGTTATTAATCTATGTACTGTTTTCAAGCCCCAGTGGAGGGAAGAAAAGAACTGAGGTGCCCTGAGTAAAGTGAGTAACTTTCACCACCACAGAGGTGCCAGAATGCCAGAGCTGCAGGATATCGCCTGACGAGTGCACTTTGTTCTCATCCAGCATAGTGCGAGGCATCCTGAAGCAGAAGATTTGAGATGCCTTGCAGGCCTCTGATACTGAAGCATGCCTTCGACATTTTAAGAAGCAGATGGCTTTAAAGCTTGGAATACAAAAACAAAAGATTTGTTGAAGACTTTTCCTACAATTGGAGCCCATGTCAAAAGTTTATTCAGCCAGTTCCCAATATAAAAGATCCATGCCACATGGCAGTTCTATCAGTCTCACAGGGCAAGGCAAGAACAAACCTCATCCAAACTGTTCATAGACATCTGTTCATGTTACTGGTCAGGGGATCTGGCGGGCTCAATACACTGTGAAGAGGACAATAAGTGCTTGATGGTGCAAAACGCAAATGCTCAACTGCAACAGGGGAATAAAGCATCTTGCTGTTGGTCCTTTTCAATAAAAACATAGCACTAAATATTCTGAGTGGTAACGTGATCAGACCTATTTTACTAAGAAGGCACGAATTTGGTCTTGGCACCAGTACTGTGGTTGAATAAATAAACAATTGCTCTTCTTTTCAACAATGTTAAGTAACAGCATCGTCAATTAAGTTAGATAAGTCAACAACATTGTGACTTCACAGCTTTTTCTTATTTAAACCCTATTCATGTGGGTATTCAGTCATGTGGCAAAATAGTCTTGCTTAGTTTTTCAACCCTCTAAGTAAATGCACAGAACAAAAGATGTACATCTCCCAGAGTTCCTCTGCACTGGTTCAGTTGGTGTGGTCATAGCTACAGTGGCATTGCATGAGGCCACATTCCCTCATCTACTGTGACTCATTTAGCATTGCAATTTCAGTAAGGAGCTATGTTTTCTATAATTCATAAAAGTATTCACTCTAAAGTTTAAAGTTAATCAGTATGGCAGCATCTGTCTGTTTCCCTGTCATATTGCAGCTTGTCTCTTTTCTATCACCTCCAGGGTTGGGAGAGCTACTGAAGAATAAGCAGTTAGCTACTTTGTAGCTATTTTTCCAAAATTTGTAGCTAGCTACAATTTAGCTACTTTTCCAGAAAGAGTAGTGCACTACTTTTTAGCTACTTTCAAACGTTTGTGTACGTTTGTGAATCTCCACCTGACACACCAAACAAGCCCAACTGACATTGTGAACAAGACACTGCATTTAATCCTGAGCCAGATGGAAACACACAATTGAAAAGCTGCAAATGTACAAAAAGATCACCAAAATGTGTAACCAACAATCAAACTTACACACCCAAAGGCGTGATATCCAACAAAGAATAAGACTAAATGCAAAGTCAATTATTCCAGGTTTTTTCTAACAAAAATCAACAAAAATAACTGGAAAAAATTTTGTGCAAACCATAGTCAACGGCTGAAATAAAACTGCTCCAATTTAAACATTTCAGCAAGATACACCTATCAGGCACAACAATAAGACCACCTCCTTGTTTCTATGCTAGGCGCTACAGCTACTAGCTACATTTCATTAAACTGTAGCTGCTGCAGCTACTAGCTACTAAAATTTGTAGCTAACTACAAAAAGTAGCACGCTACTTAGCTACTCCCCCATCCCTGATGACCTCCAACATAAGCTTAGTTTAAAAATGTAATGCAAAATCATCTCTGCCATATAATACATAGTCTGCTCCAGTGCTACTATGGCTTGGTCTGTATTCTCAGTCTGAAAGAGCTGAGCTCTATAGTGTATACAACGTATAAATGGGGTGCATCTTTCTCTTCAACCTTAAATGGCCTCTCTAAGCTAAAGGTTATTTCATTATAATTTCTGTTTCATTCAGTAATACATAAAGGCTAATGAAACTATAGGGTATGTCCTGTCCAGACTTGAACTCGAAACAAAGTACTGTTGAGCCTTTACTCTGTGCTCTCACTGTCACTATTCAAGATGAAGGATGTATAATGAAAAAATAGCTAGACCAAAATAGCCATGGTCTCCAAGTATAATAATCATATATACCCATATACAGAAACCCAATCACAAGCACGCATACACACACACACACACACACACACACACACACACACACACAAAATGGACAATCATACACTTGGTGTGCCCTCAGGGATTTTAATAAAGGGAAACGGTGTGTTGCTTTCTCTGCTTCTCTGCACTGTGTTTAGCCTTGATAAGTCATACTATTCCATACCATTGCACTCTTTGTAGCTCGCCCAATAAAACATTTAGCGGAACACGCTCAGCATGATATAATGAAAGGGCTAGACTTAGAGTTTTTTTTTATTTGAAACACATTACAGATCATCCTTAGCACTCCATGTTGCTGTCTGTTTTTCTGCTTCCATCTGACAAGCAAAATCATTTATTTAAACTCAAACTCTGAAAGCATGTTGGAGGAAAATAGGCCTCAGTGAGAAGAAACGCCCTGAGGAGCGCAGTTTGTGCAGTCTAATATCAAACTAGGTGTCTTAGCCACATAATGGGAAGAGGAGTGAACTTTGAGAGCTCAGCAAGGATGCTGTGTCTCCAGAGCCCAACTAGAGGGCATGCAAGGGGGTCAGAATGTGGACGCCTATTATTTCACCAGTAGTAGTGGCCATAGAAGGGAAAGGTTATTCAATAATACATGGCCCAAACGGAGAGGATCAAAAGCAGGCCTTAGACAACCAGGAACAGAGCCAAGCATCTAGAGGAGACTGGTATCTCTCTCTCTCTCTCTCTCTCTCTCTCTCTCTCTCACACACACACACACACACACACACACACACACACAACACACACACACTTGTTTTTATACAATGTTGGGACAGGGTCATACTAGGGATGTGCATGGATACTTAACCAATTGAACCAAATTAACCAATTGAATACTGATATTATTTGGGTTTTTATTGTGCTGCATCACAGAAGGTCTGGGAGAAAATGTATTTACAGTTTTGCATTACACTTTGCTTCAGTGAAACAACACATGATGTCTTTTTTGACCCTCACATTGTAAGTTAATCATAATTTTGCTGGTTTGCCTATAAAGCCAGGACATTTTTTAAAAAAATGACAAAAGCAAACACACACACACACACACACACACACACACTTGCACAGCCACTGAGGAAGCTAGTGGTCCTTGACCAGGTTTCTTTTATTTGGCCATGATGAAGAACTTTATTGTAGGTCACTTCCATGTGGGTTTCTCTGTGTGTGCATGCATGCACATGCATTTATATATAAGATAAAATTTTCCCCATATATGTCCTGCCGGTTCAGAAAACAAAGGACAGCCAAAAGCATCTCAAAGCGACAGTTCCCTGGAGAGAAGAACAAACACTGCTTGCTAACTGCATCCAAGCTTTCCAGCTGGCTTCATACATGGCACTACAATAAAACCAGAAATTATCCCTGCTGTTAACCTGTTGCATTCAGCTTTTGGGCATGCAGTGTCCCCCTGGGTAACGTCTGGCACTGATGACCTGAGCACTGAGCAAAAGCAATATGGGTTAGCAATCTGGCATCTAAAGCTAAAAAACTAGAGTGCGTAGGTTTTAAGAGCAGAAGGCATTGATGAAATGTTGATAAAGCATAAATAAAACATTAATGGAGTATTTATAAAACATCAGTGAGACATGGAGATGGCTGTGCCTCACTTCCTAGGTCAGGGTTAATGAAGGAAATCTGCTTATATGCATCATTCCAACTCACTGAGTTCAACACAAAGCTAGGGGTTTTCAGACTTTATTAAATATATAGCGATACTGTTTTGCTGGTATATTTAGTCTACTCCAACCGGTTTACTGTTGTTGATGAACAGATATTGGGTTAACAGCAGGGAGTAATGAAAAAGGGGGCTCAAAAAGGGCCTAAATAAACAGCGGTTTTTTCGCTGCTGTTAAAAAAAAAAAAAAACCTTGTACCTCCAAAATGATAACTTTACAGGAGAATTTTGGGTCATTTCTTTTGCTCCATTCATCTTGAAATTTACACACAATGTAAAGACCAACAGGCATTTTTAAACCATGTCAAAAACTGAAAAATGAAATATATCTGAAAACAAGCTTTATTATTCCAAAATAGTCATAGGAAATTGGTAGTGTTTCATGTTGGATGACTACTGGAGACTGCCAATGTAGACCACAGCCAAGCAATACAACACTGAATACTGATGCACACTGGTCACCTTCTACAGGTGTTTTTTTTCTTTCCTTAGTTTGGCAAAAAAAAATGTCTTTTCGCTGTTTTGGCATCTTTAGAACTAACACCAGCTAGAGTAGTTGGTCTATATAAAACTGTGCTACCTCTGACCTTTTAATCACATCCTTAACCCCACAGCCTTGGCAATACTCATGGTAAGGCATTCATGTTTTGTCATAGTATAACATATATGCTCACCACTCACAGTATTTTACAGCTCTGTTAAAACATAAATTTTATGTTTCACTGAACTGTTGGTCTGTATATTTTCTCTGATGAAGCGTTAACCACCTGTGCACATCCTTATGCAATGCACATTATGCTATTGTATTTTAGCCATGTTGCCCAGTTTTATACTCAGAGCTGCTCTGCTTACTGACTCACTTGGGAACCGAAAACTGAAGCAATTTCAGAAGTAAAGAGAAGGCAGCACTAGAGTTGAGAGAAGACACACACACACACACACACACACACGCACGCACACAAAAACACGATTTCTGGCCAACAGAAGAAAGGAAACAAGAGGCTTCCTCATAACCTAAACACAAAGCAGGCCTCTCTGAGTCAGAGCATATTGTTATGAGCCATATGAAAGAATTAGACTACAAAGTCTATGGCAGAGCATCTCTCTCTTTCTCTCTCTCTCTCTCTCTCTCTCTCTCTCTCTCTCTCTCTCTCTCCCTCCCCTTCTCTCTCGACAGCAATGACACACATATCTAAGCAACACACAGCATAATATATACACAACCATGGGTTCAAAAGGAGTGTCTAGCATTTTATATATGCCTCTACTTCCCAAGAAAAGCGTCCTGCTAGGCTGAGATTTGCACAGCGATCTCCAGTCAAGCTTCTCACATGTGCCGTTTTTTCTACAATGAAAAAAAAAAAAGCATGAGGATAAGGATTAGACGATGTTCTGATTTTCAGGTTCTGAAAGCTCTTTCCAAAGCAAAAGACTAAAGTGATGCACTAAAACGTTGCTAATTCTATTAACAGAGCGCATGCACATGTCTGACATTAGAGTCTGTTTGGTTTGGATGCCTCTGCTACTACAGAATCACTAATATGGCAGACCTAGTAATTTCTGAATGGGCATTTAAACTGTAAGAGTATGATGAGCAAATCATTTTACCACAAGTTTCATTTACAGGGCTGCATGAATATGATAAAAAAAGAAAAAACAAAAACAAAAAAACAATGAGAACTTCTAATTGGTCGGTAAACTCACAAAGCGATTTCTGCTACTAGGTGAAACTAGGGTAGAATGTTTATGCAGCACAGCAAAAAAATCCTTCAGCTTTAGTAACACAGAGTTTCATATTAGTAAATACCAATATTATGCTATTTCTGGGAATATAATATCTTATCTTGCTGCAGAGGCCAGTATGACTGTGCCATCAAGTAAGGGAGGACTACATGGTGATATGTCATCATTAATACAATACATTGAGTCACTTCACTGAGTCCACTGCAGGTACTGACAATATTTCTAGAACCCTGGTCAACTAAGATCCAAAAATACCGATATTTAGATGAACTGTGGAGAGTCTAGTAGTGACGGCCTGTGATGACAACAAATCATGAGAAATTCATTTTGTAACTGATGTCTGTGTGATGGTATAACCCCAAACCTCATTTGTTAACATTAGGTAACAGGTAAAGTGTGAAACTTACCAACTACAAACTGGAAAGAACTTCCCATCTGAGCCTGTTAGAACAGTTTACTGCAAAGCTAGACATGGTTTCACTTCAAAACAATCAAAATTAAATGCTCAAAAGATAACCAAATAATTTCTACAATACATATGTAAAAAAAAACTATGCTTTTTTGCTGGTTCTTGCTGTATCAACTTGTTATCAAGTTAAATACTGTGATACATACACACATTTTTTTAAAATATACGCTCATCCTGAAATTAATGTCTGCAACACATTCCAAAAAAGTTGGGGCGGGACAATTTAAGTCTACGAGCTTTCAGGAGATGTTCCAAAGAAAAACCCCACATCATCTTAAAGGGGATGTAATCATGCTATTACATCAGCTATTACAGTATAAAAAAGCACACCCAACAAAGTCAAAGTCCTTCAAGAGCAAAGACACATTGAGGTTTACCGCTTCATTATTCACAAGAGCAACGTTCCTCAACGATTTCAGCCTCTACAGTGCTTAGAATTATCAAAAGGTCAAGACGCCAATGCATTAAAAACAAGCATGCTTCAGAAAACCCTTGTCAGTAAACATAGCTTGCATCTGTAGTTGCAATGACAAATTAAGATTCTCTTATTTGAAGCGGAACACTGTATCAACAACATCCAGAAAAGCCTGATTTCTCTGGGCTAAAGCTCATCTGAGATGGACTGACACAAAGTGAAAATGTGCGCTGTGGTCCAACAAATCCACCTTTCATATTATTTTGAGAAACAGTGGATGTTGCGTTCTCTAAGCCAAAGAGGACAAGGACCATGCTGACTGTTACCAAGGTAAAGTTCAAAAGTCGGTGTGTGTCATGGTATGGGAGCATGTAAGTGACAATGGCATGAGTAGCTTGTACATCTGTGAAGGCAGCATTAATGCGGAGGGCTTCATATGCATTTTGGAGCAGCATATCCTGCCATCAAGACGTCTGTTTCAAGAAGAGATAGTTTCAGCAAGACAATGGCGGGCCACATTCCACATGTGGCTTCAGGCTTCAAAATACGATAGTGTCTAGACCTGTCTCCCACTGAAAACATGGGGCATATTATAAAGTTCAATATACAACATATGAATATTAAATATCTTGTGTTTTCAATTGAATACAGTTAAAAAAAAGGTAGCAGCAAGCAGCAGCATCATCAGGACATGAACTCTAAAAGAGCTCAAACAGAAAGTATAAGTATTAGGGACAGTGCAAACGTATCACTATCATTGAAGTAGATCTGGAAGGTGCAGCACCTTTAAACCATGTAAAACTATTTAATGTGCATACAGTGGGATGAAGGTTGCAGGAATTCTGACCAATCATGACTTCTACAGAGAACAGAGCAAACAAAACTCCTCAAAGTGACTGACTGCTAAATAAACCAGAACAGCAGCATCACATGACCAAGTCCAGACCCTCCATAAAGAACACACACTGCCAGAAAAAAGGAATAGGATGGAGGCAGCCACGACAACATTATGCTGTGCTTTTAAGGCAGACCAAAATGGAAGAAAGGGTCATTACAGGGACAAGGAAAGACAAAGGAAAGCAGGACAAGAGGGAAATGACAACAAGCTGCAAGCTCTCATCAAATGAAGCGCTTTGAGCAAGGAAGGCTAGGAAGGAAGAGAAAGCAAAGATTAAGCAGAAAATAACAGTAGCAAGTTCAAAATGAATTCTCCCCAAACAGCTAGGAATACAGGACATATTGTTACCGGCAACAGGGAAAAATAAAGCAAATGACATCCGCACACATGCCAAAGGCAAAGCAAAACTCGGAACTAGAGAAGTAAACAGAAACCAGAGCCTGAATCCCTAAGCCATTTGGTCCATCATGCAGGGCAGTTGGAATGAGTGTAAAATGAAGCAGAGGGGTCTTAAATGGGTTAAGAATGCTGGTACAATGACCTGAATGGTGTGATGCATTACCCAAATAAGGAGATGCACCCTCAGCAAAAGTAGAAACCAGGGGGAACCAGAAGATTTAGCTACCAAGCACAGCTGCACAATGTGGACAAATTGTCACACTGTAATTGTATTGATACATGTTTTATAAAATGGCAGAAATCATACACTACTTAAAAACTGTTTTGTTTAGCCTTTTGGAACCTTGAAAGGCTCTGCATGTTCAGTCGGTTTTTATTATTGGCTTTAAAAATAAAAAAAACGTGATTAATCATCAAAATAATCTGAAGATTACTTGATACATACACTACTTATATAATCAATAATGACAGCGCTATTTGTGATATATTAAATGCAGTGGTGAATCCTGGGACATGGCTAAAAGAGTGGTGAGCATTATTTTGATCCAAATGATCTAAATTTGTAGAATCACATAAATGCCTTGATTTGACAAAACATCCCTAGAAACACTGATGAAGGAGCATGAGCAAGAAGATGCTCACAGGACCTGTGATTGGTTAGAAGCCTCATTTGCATATTGCAGGCTTCTGCGATTTAAGCACTGTAAAGGGCAATATTGCGATAATGCTTAACAAACAATATGTTGCGCAGACCTACTATCAATTGACCGGAATACAGTGTAGCATACACCAAATTAGAGTAAATCTTAAAGGCAGAGGACAATCAGAATTAGTATTATATGCCCAACTTGATTATTACAGAGGTCCTAATCTGATCAAGTGGATTGGGATCAGAGCTGGACTAGGTTGCACCAGGTTTGTGTAAGTTCATACTCAAGTTTGTGTGTAAAGTCTATACTAAGTCCTCAGTTACCACTAGTTAGTTTCAAACTATCCTTTTGCCAAATTTGGTTGAACCACAGATCCATAAGTCTTGTCTTAACTATTCTTAAGTATTGGGTAGGTTGCTTTATCTTGACGCTAACATGTGCAGAACCAATCAGTAAACCCGCTGCCATAGAGACACAACAGCAGCCAGCTCTGAATTTTTTGATGGAAAAAAAATATCCAGCATGAAATTCACAAGTTAAACTGAATAAAACTAATTATCTATAGTCCCTGTCTGTTCATTCTTTAATAATATGCAGCTTTTTAAACGTCAGTTTCTGTTTGACTGGCACAGCAGCAGCCTCAGTTTAGATGCTTCAGCAGCCGCTAAGTCTTACTGAGCTGGAGCTGTGGTTGTTTAGCTTCATGCTCACAGTTAAAACCAGGGTGATGGTTAGACCTGTAAGTTGAATCACAACATATAATTTAATTAGTATTAATTAAGTTAGTTAACCAAAAAGACTGTTTCAGGTCTTTTTTGTGTATTCTATACGGTTTCTGGTGGTTTTCCCAAAACTTACACCTGCTCAGCTAAACTATATGTTAAAACTAGTTTGTGTGGTGCAACTTGTTTGGATTTAGTAAGGAATAAACCTAAACTTATGTTTCAACTAGCCTACGTTTGAAATTATGGTCTCTAATTTACACATATTTTAATGGATTGGGTATTGGTTAGTCAGCCCAACCCACCTCTGATCTATTGTTTCTTTTTTGTTCTCTATTTATGTGAAACATAAACTGACATTATCCACAATCTGCAGCAGTGAGGCATGTTTTCAGGAGATAAAGTGGTCTAAATGTCTGCAGGGCAGAACTATTACAAAGTGGAAAATGAATATGCCATTTTCAACTGTGTTTAAGCAAGACATTAGTCACCAAAATATGGCGCATAGCATGTGAGCATGCAGCCATTACTCTTCCAGTCTATTTTATGATGCTTGTCAAATAAAAGAAATGCCATGATTTAGTCATTACCAGGCAAAACAACAACAGTGCAGAAACATTGTACTGTAATAGCCATGCAGCATTGCTTTTGGTTTCAAAAACAGTCCACACAATAAAAGATGTCCAGAGTGTACGGCAGTTCAAACAAATGAAGTGGTTTTTGGCGGCATGGTGGCACGGTGGGTAGTGCTGTCGCCTCACAGCAAAGAGGGCCTGGGTTTGATTCCCCGGCTGGGTGACCGGTGTCCTCTCTGTGTGGAGATGGCATGTTCTCCCCGTGTCTGCGTGGGTTTCCTCCGGGTTCTCCAGTTTCCTCCCACAGTCCAAAGAAATGCAGTCAGGCCAATTGGACATGCTAAATTGCCCCTGGGTGTGAGTGTGTGAGTGGCTGTCTGTCTGCCCTGCGATGGACTGGCAACCTATCCAGGGTATATCCTGCCTTCCACCTGATGACTGCTGGGATAGGCTCCAGAACCCCCCCTGCGACCCTGACAGAGAAGCGGCTTAGAAAATGGATGGATGGATGGAAGTGGTTTTAGTGCTGCATGATAAACTAACTAGTAGCCAAATAATTGAATCAAACTGGATCATAATTCAACACTAAACACTAAAATGGCCATTTTATTAAAGGAGAACAAATGAACAAAATATTGAGTTTGGTGTGCTACATTACTAACATACTAAAAACATCATTTTAACATAATATTCATTATTTTGCATATTTGCATGCACAGAACAGGCCACTTCATTGAGTACATCTCCTTGTAGCTACACTCTTTGTCCATTTTATCAGCTCCACCATATAGGTGCACTTTGTAGTTCTACAATTATAGACTGTAGTTCATCTGTTTCTCTGCTTACTTTGTTACCCCCTTTTACCCTGCTCTTCTATGGTCAGTACCCCCACAGGACCACTACAGAGCAGGCATTATTTGGGTGGTGAATCATTCTCAGCCCTGCAGAGACAATAATGTGGTGGCATGTTAGTGACACAGCAGTGCTGCTGGAGCTTTTAAACAACTCAATGTCACTACTAGACTGAGAACAGTCTACTAACCAGAAATATCCAGCCAATAGTGCACTGTGGCCAGAAACTGACCAGTGATGAAGGACGAGAGGATGACTAACTCAAACTGTGCAGCAGCAAATGAATTATAGTCTCTGATATTTACATCTAAAAAGTGGACCAACAAGGTAAGAGTGTCCACTATCCAAACAATACCTGCTCTGTGGTGGTCCTGTGGGGGTCCTGACCATTGAAGAACAGGGTGAAAGGGGGCTAAAAAAAGTATGCAGAGAAACAGATGGACTGCAATCTACATGCATTTAACTGTTAAAATGGATAACGAGTGTAGACAGAAAGTGTACTTAATGAAGTGGTCAGCGAGTGTATATTACCTGAATTGTTTGGCTGTATTATGTAGGAAAATACACATATCGGATCAGATCAGTATCGACCAATACTCAGAATTAAAATACTGCATCACTGGACTGTTTATCAGATTAACCATCAGGAATGGAAAAGGAGAAAAACTTCAGGAGCAACAGGTCACAGCATTCCCAGTGCATTTTCAAATCACTGAAAAAGCTGGTCCAGTTTGATACTCTGTATGATGCTCATGGTTAATCAGAACGGAGAGACAGGAACAGACGAAGGAAGTGAATAGAAGTTGATGTAAGCTGTATATTTACAGGTCTGCATGTTTTGATTGACAGGAGAGCTTAAGGATTACCTAAAAAAGTTTCCCCTAAACTATATTTTTAAACTCCAACACTTTCTTCACTTTAAAACAGATCAGGGTGATGGAGAGATGATCCCATAGGCCTACCTGCCTCTCACTAAAACATGACCGGACATCTGACGGATGGTCTGCGCTCAGCCACACATCAATATAAATGCCATCCTCTAACCTGCACCCCCACAAATACGATTATCCACCCAAACTACTCTCTGCCCCACAGCCCTGATCACGTCAGAGATCCCTACTGCATGCCAATGCTAGAGGTGTAAACATGCACTGATGCATGAGTCTGATGGTAGTGGCTAAATCACATACACTTTGAAATGGCAGAATCAGTTACATTTGACTGTAATAATATAATAAAATTTTGAGGTTACTTTCAAACTTAATAATGAAAGTCTTGATATATGGCTTTTCCTGCATATTCCATTACTGAATACTGTGTATTCAGTTTATTTTTTCCCAATTTTCCGATCTCAGTACTGGTGACCCTAGGCACAGCTGACCCAGCCCAGGAGAAGCTGGTTAATTTGTTAACGAGTTGAATCAGGTGTGTCGACCTTTGTGTGTATCCACGTATGTATTTCTTTTTTATTCCAAGGCCATTGTATAAGTAAAGTCCTCACAAGTCATGAAAACGAAATACAGATTTGAGCTGCACAGAGGACAATATGACTGGTCAATTCAATTATTACTAAGTCATTGGTTCATTTGATCTTTTCTATGGATACCACCATGGGATACCACTCTGTTCCCCACGAGACAGTATCAGATATGCTGGTATGCTCTGAGGTAAAAATAGACATTTATAGTTGAAAACTCTTGTGAACAATGATTCTGATGAATATTAGCGTGGCGAGCCAGTCTAACATACTAGCAGCTTGGCACGTTAACGAACCTTGGGTTTACTATTAGCAATTTTGTTAAATATAGACTCTGCCTTTTATAATAAGGCTAAACTAATCAAAAATGTTCATACACAAAGGCTGTCAATGATGCCAGTGCTAAAGTGATTAAATCAATTACATTTTCAGATATGACTAATTATTTAGGATTTTTTTGATACTGTGTTCATCAAAAAATGGATGGAGCACAGAGAGAAACTCAGAGAAGCTGTTTATATGAGTTCACAGATTAACTACACCAGTGCTGTGCAGGAAACTGTAGGCACTATTATCCTCCACCCACAAGTTTGTTCTTTCTATATCGGCATAGAGGTTTCAAAGTTTCAGTATCGATATTGAAAAGTGTAGCATCTCTATTAACGACATCGACCAGCTCAGCATTACAGCATTACTCTTTTAATTACGTTAAAGAAGGATTTATACCACCATTCTGTAAAGCTTGAACAACATTTGAACAATCAAAAGTTTGTGAGGGGGTAGATTTACACCCCTACAGTGTGCCCTTTTATATTCTGATGCATGCAACACACACACACACACACACACACACATATAACACACACATAACAAACACAACACACACACACACAATGTACTGAGCCAGCCGTCGAGGTGGGAAGGCTGAGGTGAGTGTACCGGGGGAAGTCCAGCACATCTGCAGTGGCACGCACACACACAGGCTCTCAAAGGCAGACAATTTGCCCATCAGCTGTGCCATCCAAGCACAGTGCCAGCTGGCCCACACATGTGAACAAACACACTCACACACATACAGACACATATAATCCACACATCTGTGGTCACAGCGATGGCAGGGTGATTGGAGAGTGAAAGCTAGAGTGAAGCAGTCTTCTACTCTGTGAACAAACTCCAAGTTAAAAAGTCTGTTCTTCAGTTTTAAGTCACAAATAAGAGTCTGATCACCCCAGTGTATAAGCAGAGCCTTGGGACTATAACTCACATTATAATGAGCACATAGTGCACTATTCCTTCCTCTAAGTAGGGTATGATATAGTTTTACTTAAATACAATGTTTACAGCAGTGGCGTAACCAGTATTTCATATGGTGGAGGGCACTGCTTACAGGTTGGGTGGTGGGGGGGTCTTGGGGGTTATGTGGGGTCAGCAACTAGCAACCACAGCTCAAAAAATTTGCATCAGCATCTGATAACATCTTTTAATGATAGGGAATCTAGGGCAGCCTGACTTTAAAGTGGGCTGGTCCAAGTCCTCCAAAGACCTTCCCATAGCTACACCCCCTAGTTTATGGTATGTTCACAATGTTCACAGTACATTTTTCCCCAGATTGGAAGGATTGGTTAAAGGGTGCATGCACTCATCTTACCTCCAGAGCTTTTGCACGCTTTTTAAGGAAATTCTCTATATTCCGTGCTGCATTTTCCACCAGCTTTGCTGCATTGTTGGGTTCCACAGTGTAGTAATGCTGATTTTCCATAAAGATCTGCAGTGAAGAAGTGAGAATACATTAGATACTGACACAAATTGACTCCCAAGTGTTGTTCCAGTAACACTGCCAAGCCCTTTGATTTGGAAATAATCCAAGCCTGTGGCACGAGCCTTCTGTGGTGGAGACCAGGGGGTTTGTGATTTTCCACATTCCCAGGTGGGAGGGAGTAGATGATACGAATTACTCTCTTTATCCGTACAGATTGCCTTCACTGCCCATGATAATAAAAAGCATAGTGTTATTTCATCTGAATTATTTTAAAACAAGCATAGGAATTCTGCTAAAGGGGGAGAAGGTCCAAACTTTCATTCAATACCACATTTACATTTATAAGCAGAAGTAAAGTTTTTTTATTATGATTTAGGTTGCTGTTCAAATGTTGGCATCAATGTTTTCAACAATAAAAACAATTTGGTTTCAGACAGATGTTTAAAATGAATTCAGTCGGCTAGTCCTGTGCAATTTCATAGCTTTCAAATAATTAGTAGGAAGCAAAGAAGCATTAGATGTGTCAGAGTGATGAACAGAGCTGCTCTGTTCACTCACACTTATGGAATATATTTGGATGGGGATGTGTATTATTTACAAAACTGGAAGTGAACTGGATTTTCTGCTTCACAGGTGAGCAAGCAAGTCAACATTTATAAAAGTGTTTTATTGGGTTTAAATGCTATTTTTCTTCCAGCAGTTTTAGAAAAGAAAGTTGCAGTTGTGCCACCTGTTTTATCTGTGAAATGTTTCCACAGCAGGGGTTTCTCATCCCTCCCATTTCACCCCTCATTACTCACTAGCAGCTCAATACAGCGTCACAACATTTCACACACAAAGGGCTTCACAGACAACAGATTTACAAGGAATAATTTATTTGCTTATGTATAAATAAAAAATATCCAAGTTGATTTCAGTTTAGTGGAATGGCCACTAGGGGCACCAATATTTGAAAAGCGGTGATTAACTCTCGAGTTAGATAACTTCTAAACAGATCATCATAGTATGCAATAACTTTTAAAATACCTTTTATAGTCTAGGTTAAATCTATGCTGTACATGTTTTTATTTCATATAAAACAACACAAAGCATAAGTGATTCCACTGATGTTTGAAAAGCTATGGAAATTTGTTGAAGTATTGTTTTGCAAAAAGAAAAAAAACAACATCCTTTTTATTTTAGCAAACGTTGTTTAATTTTTATACTTAGAAAAGAAAAAAGAAAACTCTACCTAACTCTAGACTACTATGGTTTAAATGTACTGGAGAGAAAATTCTGTAGTTATAATAGCACTGTAAGGCTGTAGAGACAGAAATGTGCGAACATGTCCAAGACCATCTTAAGACTACAGTGCATTTGGGGAAGCAAAAGAATTTTCTGCCAGTGCAAATTTGTCTTCAGGATCAGGCTGGCAACTGATTCAGTTTACTGCTTATATCTAACATCACAGGCAGCATGTGTGTTAAAGTTTTAAACTGTCTCAAGCTGGGAGTGGTGCTGAAAATTTCACTTTCAAACACATTTCAGAGCTGTAATGTGAGGTTAGGTCTCAAGCTTCAAATGTGTGTGTGTGTGTGTGTGTGTGTGTGTGTGTGTGTGTGTGTGTGTGTGTGTGTGTGTGTGTGTGTGTGTGTGTGTGTGTGTAATGAGTGCTGTGGTTTAATTTCTTAGGTTTCTAACCTGTGCTAGACTCCTTCCCGCGCTGCCCGTGTCTGCCAGAGTGACCAGTTCCTGCTGCATCTGATCCACCCATTCCTTTATCCTGCACAGCAAGAGATAAATGTGAATATACACACACAAACTAAATACTTAAATACATGTAGAGGTGGGCAATTTGACAATATTTTATCATTATTGTGAGAAATCTTGTCATAATACACCTTATTGAGCATATTGTGGATATCGTCACTACTTCAAGAACACTAAATAACTGCTTGATTAGTTAGAAAGAGAGCATACATAATCCTTTACAAGCTGGATTTACTATCCCACAGTTTAGACTTTTTGAAAGTAGTTTTTTTTTTTAATATTTTGATTTATATCATGTATTGTGAAAATGTCTTCAAGTGTTGTGAAATATTTTTTGCCATGTCACCCACCCCTACATACATGACATCTCAAAGGTCTGGGAACACAGCTTTTCAAAATATGTGTTTAATGCAAAATCCTAACATATTAAATACATTATATATGTAAATAGTTACGCAATATTTGTCTTACTTTGAGAATAATGACAAACACATCCTCGTGTTGTGATGTCAGCACTCATCATCACTCAAACTTTTAAGCCCAAAGACCTTCAGTGCAATTTTAACAACAGCTTGGTAAAAAAATTTACCTCCCAGTTCCTCACTCCTATCTCTCGGTCCTACACTTTAGCACTACACAAAGTTTTTTTTTTTCCAGAGAACATCCACTTTTAGCTCCCTAAAAAAACATTTAATAGATGGAGAAACATTTTGTAAAAGAAATGTGTGAGTAAGAAGAATCTCTACCTTTTTTAGGTTTCAGAGAGTAACGTAGAAAGAAAAAAAATATAATAAATATAACAGTTTCATGGCTTTGTGGTTAATTGTTTTTAAATATATATATATATATATATATATATATATATGGGCGGCACGGTGGTGCGGTGGGTAGTGTGAGGAGCGAGGAGGGCCTGGGTTCAAATCCCCGGCCGGGTGACCGGGTCCTCTCTGTGTGGAGTTTGCATGTTCTCCCCGTGTCTGCGTGGGTTTCCTCCGGGTTCTCCTCCGGGTATGAATGTGTGAGTGACTGTCTGTGTCTGTCTGTCTGTCTGCCCTGCAATGGATTGGCGAACTGTTCAGGGTGTATCCTGCCTTCCGCCCGATGACAGCTGGGATAGGCTCCAGCAGCACCCCCCGCGACCCTCACGGAGAAGCGGCATGGAAAATGGATGTTTTTAAATTGAAATTGTAATTTGAATGAGTGCAATTTTCTAATTGCAAGAGCTGAAATATTGAATATCTGACATTATTCAACACTGCCTTAACTAAGGAAATTCAACGTAATAACAAAGGGCAGCATTCAAGCCACAAATCATACTTGGTGAATAAAAAGACCTCTAGCCTCTAGAAAATAATCACACTCAAATTCCAATCTCAATATTGGTCAGGAAAATTAAAATTAGGATATATTTCTTCAAATCGCTCAGCCCCAGGCAAGGTCAAACTTTTGATGGGCAGGATACATATGAAAAGTTTCAATCCATAAAGCTACACATTCAATTGTAACAGGTGACCTTTAAAGCATTTAGGAATGAAATTCCTCATATATAGAAGTAGTGAGAAAAGACACAGCACATTCAGTCCGAATGAGAACAGCAGCAGCTGGGTCTCACAGCCTTGGACAACAAGTGGCAAGACTGGGATCAAACCTGATTATGGCTCATCCCTCTGCTGTGCTGCACTCAGGAGGAGGAGGTCAAAATATTGCTCCTTCAACCAAGCACAGGCATTGATTCCACATAGAAAGAAGCGTGTATGTCTCTCTTACTCTCTCATACACAGACATGCTCTGTTTGCTTGCTTGATGTATTTGCAGGGAAGGACCAAATAGCTGTTGTTCACATCAAAGTGCTAAAGAGGCAAAAGTTCAGCAGCCCCATTCAGACACCTCAGATTGGTTCTGCACTGTCTGGGGAGGCCAAGACCTTGCAATGCTCAGCAGAATAACAATCACACACACACACACACACACACACACACACACACACACATATATATATATGGGCTGTGTTCAAAATATTAATATGACAATGTATCAAACGTTCTTGATGATGTGTGTACAGATTACTGCATCTACTTAGTCTCACATGGGTATATTACTGGCTTTAGCCTTCATGACCTTCTCTCTTTTTTGTTTGTCCAGTATGTTGTCCAGTATATTACAAAGGCACTCAAACTTTGTCAGAAGTATTTTCATTATGTACAGAATGCTTTGGAGCAGGGAGTGTGATATCTTTTTTACAAAAAGTTTCATTTTTTCATGTGCATCCAATCTCAGTGAAATTCATGCGCTGTGGTTGATGCTACCAGACAAAAAATATAGTGCAAACAGCAGAGCTACAGGAAATATTACAGGGCAGCACAGGACACTGCCATATTATCATTATATACACTGTATGTCCCAACATATCCACATACCTGCTCTTTTCTCACTTCTGCACTGAAAACAGTAATGCACTGAATTTACTTGAGTCATTACTCAAGTAAAGAGTTACTTGAGTACTCTTTACTTGAGAATATGAACATTTCCACCTTTAAAAAATATGCTATATTTCCCAAAAATATTCACTCAACTATCCAAATCACTGAATTCAGGTGTTCCAACCACTTCCACAGCCACAGGTGTATAAAACCAAGCACCTAGGCATGAAGACTGCTTCTACAAACATTTGTGAAAGAATAAGTCGCTCTCAGGAGCTCAGTGAATTCCAGTGTGGTACCATAATAGGATGCCACCTGAGCAACAAGTCCAGTCATGACATTTACTAAATTCTCCACAGATCAACTGTCAGTGGTATTATAACAAAGTGGAAGTGATTGAAAACAACAGCAACTCAGCCACAAAGTGGTGGGCTACGTAAAATGACAGAGTGGTGGGCTACATAAAATGACGTACACATAGTGTGCAGAGGTCACCAACGTTCTGCAGAGTTAATCACTACAGACCTCTTCATGTGGCCTTCAGACTAGCTCAAGAACAGTGCGTAGAGAGCTTCATGGAATGGGTTTCCATGGTTGAGCAGCTGCATCTAAGCCTTACATCACCAAGCACAGTGCAAAGCATCGAATGCAGGGGTGTAAAGCGCCACCACTGGGCTCTAGAACAGTGTAGCCATGTTCTCTGGAGTGACGAATCATGCTTCTCCGTCTGGCAATCCGATGGACGAGTCTGGGTTTGATGATTGCCATGAGAACAGTACTTGTCTGACTGCATTGTGCCAATTGCAAAGTTTGGTGGAGGGGGGATTACGGTGTGAGGATGATTTTCAGGAGTTGGGCTCGGCCCCTTAGTTCCAGTGAAGGGAACTCTTAATGCTTCAGCAGACCAAGAGATTTTGGACAATTTCATGCTCCCAACTTTGTGGGAACAGTTTGGGGATGGCCCCTTCCTGTTCCAACATGACTGCGCACCAGCGAACAAAGCAAGGTCCATAAAGACACGGATGAGCCAGTGTGGTGTGGAAGAACTTGACTGGCTTGCACAGCATCCTGACCTCAACCCGAAAGAACACCTTTGGGATGAATTAGAGTGGAGACTGCGAGCCAGGCCTTCTCATCCAACATCAGTGTCTGACCTCACAAATGCGCTTCTGGAAGAATGGTCAAAAATTCCCATAAGCACACTCCTAACCCTTGTGGAAAGCCTTCCCAGAAGAAACTATTATAGCTGCAAAAGGGTGGGCTGACATATTAAACCCAATGTATTAAGAATGAGATGTCACTCAAATTCATATGCGTGTGAACGCAGATGAGCAAATACTTTTGGAAATATAGTGTATCAGCACAATTGTCAAAAGTAAGGAAACTGCAGACAAGACTACTGTTTTCATATATCTTATTCATGTGGAAATTCACGCATTTTAATTTGAATAAATTTAACATAGGCTACTACTATGTCAAAAACAAGGGTATTAATAAGGAATTTGTTCCCCTTCATTGCAGTATCACCCTCTACTCTTCTGACTTGTTGTACACTAGACGGTGGAACATTGCTGTGAAGGTTTGATTGCAGCCACAAGAGCACTGCCGAGGTCAAATACTGATATTGGATGATTAGTTCTGGATCATGAATGTCACTCCAACTCATTCCATAGGTATTCAGTTGTGCAAAGCAGCCCCAGAGCATCACACTACCACCCCGTTTGACTGTTATGATTGGTATGACTCATATGACGTTAATGTGGAATGGGATGCTTTACATCAGATGTAACAGGACCCACATCTTCCAAAAAGTTTGACCTTTGACTCGTCAGTCCACAGAAAATTATCCCAAAAGTCTTGGGGTTCATCAAGATGTTATTTGACAAATGCAAGACGAGCCTTTTGTGTTTTTTTTGGACAGCAGTGGTTTGCACCTAGCACCTCCGCCATGGACGCCATTTTTGCCCAGTGTCTATTTTTTGTGGAATCATATATATTGACCTTAAATGAAGCAAGTGAGGCCTGCAGTTCTTTAGAAGTTCATCTGGATTCATGTGTGACCTGAGTCATTGATGCACTCTTGATGGAATTTTGCTAGGCCAGCCACTTCTGGGAAGGTTCAGTACTGTTCCAACTTTTCCCCATTTGTGGATAATGGTTCTCACTGTGGTTCGCTGGAGTCCCAGAACCTTAGCAATGGCTCTGTAAACCTTTCCAGTCTGGTTGATTTAATTACTATATTTGAACATCTGCATTTGAATCTCTTTAGAACGTGGAACCATCTGATACTTTTTGAGACCTAGTCTGCTTCACATTGCTGTACAGGTTCTATTTAAATGTTTATGATGTTTAGATTCAACGGGTCTGGCAGTAATCACGCCTGGGTGTGGTTAGTGAAACTGAAGCCAACAGTCAACTGAATTTGGTTGACTGGTTAATTTAGTAGCCAAGGGAGCATTTACTTTTTCATACTTGACCAGGTAGGGCTGAACAGCATTTTAGCTTCAATAAATGAAATAATCACTTAAAAAGAGTATTTTGTGTTGTCGTTGTCTAATACTAATAGTAATTCTATGATTTGAAACATTCAAATATAACAAACATGCAAGAAAACAGAAAAAAAAATTGGAAGGGGATTTTTGAGATACTAGGTTTCGCTCTGACAGCAATGATATGCAAGTTTGACTTATCTTTCAAAAGAAGCACAATGTTATCTTACTACTGGAAAACATGCTGGTGTAGAACCAGCAGACTGTCAGTAAATTGACCAAGTTAGCTTCTTACAAGAAAAAAGCATTACATACATTAGTGAACTATGTAAAAGTGAATGATTATCTTAAAATACAAGTCATTTGTAAACATAGTCTTCACAAGAAAAAAAGTCATTTGCTCGTCCTAGAAACCTGTTTAAACAGAGCTTGTCTAGTAAATTATCCTGTTAAAATGTTAAATGGGTCACATGAGGTTATGCTGATCTATATATTTACCACTTACATCCACTTAGCTACTGCTCATCATTTACTGCAGCTCAAGATTACAGGCAGGCTCAAACAAAGCACCACATGTTTTTAACAAGGTGGTAATTTCGCTCATGGCAAACAGTACCTTACTTTCTTAGAACATTTCCAACCATTTTATTGTTACTGTTCTTTGCATTTACATGCCAGATTTAAGCTGATTAAACAATTATTAGTTCTTATTATTTCAAATGAATAATTGAATATCTAAATATTCGTTTTTTTTTTTTACTTTTTTTTAGTAAAAAACAAAAAAACGACAAATTCAAAACATGACGCAGCACCACGGCCATCCTACTTACACATCTCAGATGTTTCAAAACAAGTCTTGACAAAGTGCACCTAATGTTCAGCTCATGAATGCCCACATTCATCAGGATGCTCACACCACAGAATGAAAGATTTTTTGTTTTGCTTTTTGTAAAAGCTTCTTTCAAAAAAAAAAACCAAAAACAAACAGGAAAAACACTCCAAGCTTTCCAACACAAGCTAATGGCACCCTTCGGCACGTCCCTCATTCTTGAAAGCCAGGAAGAGGGACAGAAGAGTGATGAATGGCAGAGTTCAAAGAAAAGGTGTGAATCTGTCTCCTGTGGAGCACACTCAGCAGCCCCATCATCTCCTCAGCGCTCCTCAGGAAATGGAAGCTCCAAAGCACCACACCAGCTCACTGACTGACTGCTAATGGAGGGCAACTCACTAGTGCTTCATAACAAACAGCGCTGGATTGCTCAGTGGGTGCTTACCAAGCACAAGTTGTGCCTGTTTGTGCTGTGGGAGAGCTTTATTTGACAGCAAGCATCTGATATCCCACAAAATATTTCAATGTCTAATGGAAAGAAGGATGTTATGCATTATGCCATACGTTTTCAAGTGGGAGTGACCAGTGTATCAATTGGCTGGTAACCAAGTCAGCAAAATCTCCATCAATATGGCCATTAATACGGTCATTTCTGAGGGTTTTAGCGGTTTGAGGGACTTATGCCAGCTGTGATCAATTTTTACCTTTACTATAGCAATGCAGGCTGAACAGACAGAAGCCAATAAAACTGCTACAAATACTGGGAAGTTCCATCCCAACAGCAATACAGCTATTATTTAAAATTGTGTGAATGCCTGCAGTTTGTGTTTTTCAAAAATTAACAATTAGGGAAACAATCATGAATTTAATTGGATTTTTTGGGCTGAATTATTAGCTTTTTGGCCTTTTTCTGTAACAGGCACCAAAAAACTTTACTTTATTACTTGACCTCTTCCCCCGATGCTAACACTTAGCAAGCTAAATGAACACACTTTATTTAGAATTAAAGGTTCTATGCAGGTACACTTTTCATACAACAAGGTACAAATGATGTAAATGTTCCCTCAAAGGTACAAAAGTGCTTTTAGGTCTAAATGTGTACCTTAAATATGTTCTTTCCAATGGAAAAGTATATACTTGTATCCTTTCATAACGTAACGTTTAAAAACAGAAGAATAAAATAAAAAGCCTGGAGACGAGACAGTGGTGGCGGTGGGGGGATCCGTACAACTCATTGCATTATGTTACATGACTACAGGTACTGAGATGTACCCTTGAGGATAACACCCCAGAAACAAGAGGGGTTCTGCCCCAGTGACAGTTTCACACCTTTATTTCAGAGAGTGTGATATACAACACAGTCCTAATGGATATATGGAAGCGTCAGTCATATGTGGCAATTCACTGCACCTGACAATAATATCAGGAATGCACTGTTCAAAAACGACTTTCAATCCTCTCATGCATAAATTATATGAAAAGCTACAGAACTTCACCATATGTGGACACCATGAATGAAAGGGTTGACCGGATAAAATTATGGGTGTTATTGTTTAATGAGTATTGGTAATAAAATGTTCATATTGGTCGGATTCTATTTGAAAGTTCTAGTTATTTGTACAGTGTCTAATATTTCTATAGTCTCTGCCCATGCTGCACTAATATAATTAGAGCATTATCTGGACACAGTGTCTGAAATGTTCTAATGCAATCTGGGCTGTTTTTGCAAGCCTGCTGAAAGAGTCTGATAATAATCGAACTCTGCATTAATGGCCAATTTCTCTCTTTATTCCTCTTCATTAGAAAAGCAGCTCTTGGTTTGATGTTCTGAGTTTAAAGGGGAAAAAAGAACTCATTACTAACATTAACTGTGGGCATGTTCAGGCTTCGGAAGGCGAAAACTGTTTTATTCACGCAGACACACTCCAAGGACTTCAGCTGCCTCTGACCCATATATCACCTACACTCTTAAAAAAGGGTCTTTAGTAAAGAAAATGGTTCTATATAGAACGCTGAACACTCAAGGAACCCTTTCCATGATAAAGATAAAGTATCTTTGCAACATATAAAGGCTCTTCAGATTGATGGAGAGTGTGATGTATGCAGTTCTATATATAACTGTTCTCTGTGGCACCAAAAAGGGTTCTTGTACTGTTAGCATGTCAATCTTGTAACCATAGAAGAACCATTTTGGTGCCAATTAGAACCCCCTTCAAAGAGGTTCTATATAGAACCATTTACAACACATTGTCTATCAACTTGAAGAACCTTCTCACAATGCAAAGAACTCCTTAATCATGCAAAGGGTTCAAATGTTCAGGGTTCTATACAGAACCATTTTCTTTGCTTACGAACCCTTGAAGAACCGTCTTTTTTAAATGTGTGCCCCCTGCAGTCTCCCAAACTGTCCATCTGATATAAAAACACTCGAAATTGAAGTCTTTGGGGTCCATGTGTGTATGCATGTTTATCATAAATCAGTTCTACACAGGGTAAATGCAGCGCTCCATCACAGAACAAGGCCACAATGGTTTTGAAGAAAAGCCCTTTATGCTCAGAATTCATCGATGACTGTAATGAGTTTAATCCAGTGAACATGAAGTTTCATTCACATACACTTTCAGGTCCATTCAGCATACTGACTTTCCCTGAGCTCCTCTATAATAAGCCATTTAATCCCTTTACAGCATGAGGATTACAGCTCAGCTGAGCAGGGAGGAGAAGAGTGACTGCAGACTTTTTTCCTTAGGAAAAAACATCTTTAAGCACTAGATAAAACAGCAAAACTGCCATTGCAGTTGCTGCTGAGGCACATAAAAATGCTCACGTATGCAGATTCTGATAAACTGTTAATTTATTTTATTTATGAACACAGTCTGAACATGGTATATCACTGTAAACAGCTTCGTGAGAACATGTCTAGGTGAAGTTACTGTTGATGAACCTGCTAAGGGATATCAGTAAACACACACCAGTCCACAACAAGATCAACAAAAGAAGACACAACAGACTTCAGTAAAGAATGTGCGTGCACATACAGACACTTCTAATGCCTCCAGGAACCAAAGGCTGCATCCTGATGAAGGAAAACAGAATGACAGCATCCACCTACGTCTATCTAAAGATACAGCCCAAGCCGTCAATCACAGAGACTATATACCCTTGGCTCAAAACTCATCCTTCCTCGGTCTCCATCAGTGTAGCCTGATCACCAGCTTCTGTTACAAATTTGGCATGAAACATCAGAAACTTACATTCACAGGCATGAAAAATGATTATACTTAATACTTATTATGAAAAACTACATCCCATGACATCACAAAGTGGATTCTATCACTACGTAAAGGGTCCAGATGCGACATTTTTCTTCTTGAGGTCCACTTATAACATTTGTGTGGTTTTATGCACCAAAAATGCTCATAATTCATTTTTACATGACCATTTTCCAACCAGTCTTTATCCCTTACAATTAAACAGGCTGTTTTCTGTTACTGTGCCCCTAAGACTGATATGTTATAAAGGTGCTCTGTTCTTATTCTATTCTTATCTATTTATAAAGCTGCCGTCGGAGCAAAACCTTGTATCTCTTGTTTGGTTTTTCACATAATTTGAAAGAACTTCTTGCCCTTTACGTTGCGTGCAAATTTCATGATGAAAATACCAAAAGAAATGGCTCCAAATGACCTGGAAAAACTCTGGTTTTATTGACTTATATTAAAAGTAAAGTGGGTTTTTTCCTTCTCCTGTAAAGTTACCATTTTGGAGATACAAGGTTTTGCTCCAGCAATATATAAAAGGCAAAGGGAAATTCAGTTCTCATCATATGGACCCTTGATGCATATCGTGTGCTGTGAAAATGTACCGTGATGTCATATCGTTAGCTGTGTGTTTCTTCCTGTGACAGTAGTGTCTTAGTAGCGGCTCATCTTAAGTGAAGTGCTTCAAATAATAATAAACATGGATAAAGTTAGTATCATCCCTTTCCAAACAATTTGTTTAGCACACTTTATCAAAAGTCCAATGCTTATTCAATACTATTCTGTGGCAAACAATTCAACACTCTAGCATTCAATATACACATGCATGTTATTGGAATCATATTGGTTACTGCACGTTTTTGCTTTAAAACAATATTAGCACAGTTTAAAGGTGTTTATGCTTGACTGATGCTTCAAACTGATATTTGATATGTATTTACTGTACTCCAAAAAAAACAGAATGTTTAGGTGACACTAAACTAATATGTTAAAATGTCTGTATATTATTCCTTTTAGACTTCTATTTCATAAAGGTACCCTGCTGAAAAAACGTAGAACCTTTAGGATTTAATCCTGGTGGTTCTAACAGTATTTTTTTTCAGCAGAGTAATCCATTACAAATGACTAATTACTTATCTCAAACTGTAATGGGATTACATTACTCATTACATCATGTAAAAGTAATCTTCTGCTCAGCTTTACCTCTGTCTTGCTTTAAAACCCATCCACAACTGCAAAAACTGAAGCGCACATGGGAAAATTCAACAGTCCTTTCACTAATTTACTTAGAAAGAAAAAGCCAATGACAGTGAGCATCCCTGCCTTTCAACAAGACACCGCTGGTTCTGCTGCTTAAAATCATAAATGGCTGATGCTTTTTGAAACAGGAGAGACTATCCAGAGAAAACAGTCTAAAAACAGCTGCCTCAGAATAGAACTTTTCTAAATAAAATGTGAAAAAGGTTACAGACCTGTTACTAAATGGGAAATGTGGCTAGTTTAGGTGAGAATGTGAGCTCAGTCTTCTTCAGCATGGGGATCTTTATCCATCACTTTCGCATCTGCTTCGACAGATTGTTCACGGCTCCTCTCGTGCTCACACTGCGCTGCTCACATTCACTATTTAAGAAGTGCAGTCAGATGTTGCAAGCAACACATGCACGTGCACATTATGTGCAAACACAAATACAATTTATTAATACTGTTCTACTAGAGACTTATAAGTAACACAAAAAAACTAAGTTCTTATTAAACAGCCTCATGGAGAACCAAATTGCCCTCACTTTTTATGAGGAATTTGACGTCATATGTAAATATAAACAGGACTGGAGTCAAAATGTACCATTTACTTCCAGGTCTATACAGTTCATAGATGAAAACTAAGCTGAAAAACAGGCCATTTTGAATTGAATTAATGTCATTGGAACCAACACATTTACATCTGTCTACCTATTCAGCCTACAGCAGTTTAGCTACATCCATTTACACTGAATTTCTAAGCAGGGTTTCAGCTCAGAGTGTTTTTTGAATGAGGCACAATACAAAGCGACCAATAAGAACATAGCTCATTTGTCTTATAATGGCCTTAGAGGCTCTGTACCACAAACAGCCTGTTTAATTTTAAGCAATAAAAAATGGTCATGTGAAAATGAGTTATGACTATTTTTTGCACATAAAACCACACAAATGTTATGGACCTCGAGGGAAAAAATAACAAGAAATAAGACAAGAAAATGTGGGATACAGGTTAATAATGTGATTACAAGTATTTAAAATGTAATGCCTGTACTGTGACAGGAAAATGTAATGTGTTACTATGTATTGCATTAACCTAAACACCACAAACAATAGAAGCAGCAATTGAGGAGTTTTTAAGTTGGCACTTAGTTTCATGTGAGCAGTCACAGACGGATTCTGGCCCAAATGATGATGTGTCATGATTCTGTGAGGATTACATTTGACCAAATCAATGGTCTGCACTATTTCTACTTCAACCCCTACATTCCAGTTTGATATACTCGATACCCCAGCAAGATGAGCAAGCAAATAGAGCATGTTTATTCAGGTATGCTACAGATCACTTGATGGTGGAAGTTATCACTCATTTTGTAACTGTAACTACGAAATCTACCAGCAACAGGCTCAACCACTTCTTTAAATGGCCAGGGCCCAGCGGCAGGCCCAAATTTTTGTTACACACTTCTATAACACAAGAATAGCTCAGTCAGTTTGCATGGAACTCAATGTAGTTACTGAATTTTTGAGGGGTTAACCCCCTTTTTATTTAAACAAGTAGTTGGTCAGTGTTGTGTAAGCACTGATAGTACACACAATAGCTCAGACAAGTTTATCATGTCAAATAATGTTATTAAAATTGTCATATTGCCCATCCTTAAGGTATTTGTGCATTTTTTTGTCTCCGTGCAGGTCAGACGTGCAGTGTTTTTGTTGTAGTAAGTGGGCTACGGAAGAGCATGTCCTAGTTGGGTGCGTGTGTGTATGGCTGGGAGAGTGTGAAGCTGGATTCCCTGGCAGGCCTGTTCATCAGGGGAATAATTACCTGCTCCAGCCCGGGGCCTCCCTGAGGAGCGCCACTCTCATCTCACCTCAACACTAATAATAGATCATTACAGAGCCAGCGTCTGCACCAACAGCAGCACCTGCAACAAGCAAGACTAACAACAATGTGCGCTTCTGACCTGAGAGACACACAGTGAAAAAGACACACATAAATACACACACACAAGATCATGGCCACTAATTACCTCTCATCAGACTGGTTGATGAAGGCAGATTAAACCAAACATTGCACCAAAGCCATGGTTCGCGTATCCAGACAAAGGTAGCCAAAGCGCACCCATGGCTAAAACAAGTGCTTAACTTTGTACATACAGCTTGTGTAATCTCCATAGAAAAGCAGTGTCAATAGAATGAACCTAACTGCCAAGTGTAAGCCACAGGGGGAAGACCCCCAGCACTTCACTGCGCTCTGGAGTGATGGGGCACTTTCCAGTACAGAAATAATCATCCAACATCAGTAGCTGACCTCACCAATGCTCTTTAGGCTGAATGGAATCAAATCCTCACAGCAGTGTTCCAAGATCTAGTGTAAAGTCCAGGAGAGTTGAGGCTGGTACTGAAGCAAAAAGGGACCTCAAAGTCCCTTCAATACCAAAGGAAAAGACTGATAAGCAGATGCCTACAAATGTTTGGTCAAATAGTATATATGAGAAATCTTCTAAATGTGCCACACATTCTGTCCTTCATTTATCAATTCACTCTTTCTCTCACTCTCACTCTGAGCCATACATAGAGACAACACCCTGAACAGTTGGAGAGGACTTTCACCAAAACACACTCCTGCTGCACAACAGCATCTAATAAAGAAGATAACACAATTTCAGGCAACTGCCTTTGTATAAAAGAGAATAAAGCTCAAGATGGGAAAGATTCATAAAACTCTTCTCATGATACCACCACCACCACTGTATGGTCAGTGAAGCTTTCATTTTCATTTCATTTCATTTCATTAAATTGTATTGATGCAATCCAAGCCATTCAGAGTGATTTGAAGTGGAATGCTCTGTTCTAGAGGAACTTGCGGAGTCAAAATTGTTCACAGCAGTGGTGATGGGACCCAGACATCAGAAGTGCTTAATGCAGGGATGCACAACTCCAGTCCTGAATGGCCAGTATCCAGCACAGTTTGGTAGCTGCTCTATTCAAACACCCCCACTAAACATATCTGGCAGTTAACAGATATGATGAATCAGGTTTGTTTGAGCAAGAAAGTCAACAAACGGTGCTGGACCAGCCCTCCTGGTTAATACATCCAAAGGCTCAAGCACAGAAAGCTAATGGATATGCTGCCCGATGTCTGAGACACTGTTTTATGGTAGCTTTGAGAGAAGGTTTTGGTCTAAAACATATATTTAAAAGCCATGCAGACCAGATAAGAGGAATAGTCCTCAAAGAAAAAGTTTTTTCCCCCCAGATTTACCTCAATTTTACTACTATCAACATGAAGCCTGAGTTTCTATACATATAAAAACTCAGACAGCTCATGTACGTTCACTGCTCATTCTTGAATAATAAATCAAATTTGTGTTGTAGACACTGTGACCCTGTGACTGGTTTACAGAAGTCCAGAGAGGCCATTAGGTAGTTATAATTTTCTAGACTATTATCTTGAGATCACACTATCTCGTGATCTCAAGATAACAAGTTGTTTTATCGATATCACAAATAAGTCCCAAGTTGTAATATCAGGAAAACAACTTTTGTTATCTAGAGATCATAAAAAAATAAACAGTGTAGAAAACTAGAATTACCTCATGGCCTCTCTGGATTTGTACTGGTTCCTGTCACGACGCCTGTCGGCAAGTTTCTCTACACTTTACTATTTCACATCAGATCATTATGAAGAACTTTGTTGACATGTCAGCGACTGAATTATGCCCCCAAAAAAGTGTTCAACAGTTTTCACGGAAGCACAGAAGCACTTTTCCCCGTCAGAGGCGTCGCACTCACACGGGCGTGGATAAAGGCGGCACGGCAGGGGTTCAGTACTCACATGAGCGAGGTTGGGAACTGAGACGGGCACGAAGAGGGCAGCGTTGAGAAGACTGTAAGAAGCAGCAGGGTGATGGTGTGGGGGTTCATGGCTGTGGCAGCTGAATGTCGCTGAATCTCCAGCACTTCGGTCCGCTGCGCGCTACTTCTGTCTCCAGAGCCGAGGCGTCTGCTGCCCTGCTAGATAATCGGATTAGCCGTCATCGGGCTACAGTGAGCGAGTGCAGGGCGAACCGCGCTACACGCTCATGTTGAACGTCCCGCCGCTCACCGGCACTCAGCACGCACTGTCTGCTCACGGCTTTCTGTCACACACACCGGACCCCAGCTGACACAGCTCATCCCTCCTTCCCAGTCTGGAGTGGAAGCGACGAGCAGCAGTGTGATCGGAGCGAGTGTGAGGAGTGTGTCCCTCTGTTCCGCCCTCTTATCTCCTCCTCATCTCTATTCCACTCATACACTCATACCTATTGGCTGCCCTCTCTCTCTCTCTCTCTCTCTCTCTCTCTCTCTCTCTCTCTCTCTCTCTCCCTCTCTCTGTTCCAGACTCAGAATGCTTTACATGCAGTTTGATAGGCCGAGTATTACTATTAGACATAAACTATACAGAACACCTCTCTCTCTCTCTCTCTCTCTCTCTCTCTCTCTCTCTCTCTCCCCATTTCTTTTTCGTTGTCTCTCTCTTTCGTGCTTTCTTTCTCTCTCCACTTTCTCTTCTTTCTTTTGCTCTCCCTTTCACTCCCTCTCTCTTAATTTTTTCTCACTTTCTTTTGTTTCGCTCTCCTTCATTCTCTCTCATTTCTCGTTTTCACTCTTTCTCTCACTTTCTCCCTTTTTCTTTTATCTTACCCTTTTCGCTCATTTTCTCTCTTTTTCTCATTTCCTTGATCTCCCTCTCTCCTGTTTTCCCCTTTCTCATTCTTGCTTTCTTCATCCTTTTCTCATCTTCTTCTCTTTCCTGTTTTCCTTTGCTTCATCTTTGCTCTCTCCCCCTCCCTGTCTTTGTTTCTCTTTCTTAACCCCCCCCCCCCTTTCCCCCCCCCTCTCCCTCTACTCAGGAGATGCCGTCCAATTACCACACACCTGAAATCAATTATGAATGTGCACTAAACTGTACTTGGTTACTGTTGTACAATTAACCAAGTACCACCTGCTTGTTAAACTGTAATGAAACACATTGTAAGTAGCTCAATAACAAAAAGAATGTTTACACGAAACCGTCAAATCTGCAGTGAACAACATTTTGTCTAACATTTTATGCCAGTGGCAGACAAAACGATGTGTGCATATGATTAACAAGATGTGGTTTTAGCACAGACCCATTAAAATAATGGCTAAATAGGGGACAAATCCAAACTTTTTCCATGAGAAAGAACCAGAAAGAACCTGGTTCATGTGGGGCTTCCGCTTCTTTACTCCTACTGGAAATGATGGGAGTGTCTTCTGAGTTCGACAGCTTCTATTATTTGACCACCTCCAAGCACAGTATGCAGCTTTACAGAGATTTAGCGTAGTGTCTTCTTTGGACTACACTGCTCCTGCAGGTATCTGGGCTTGTTTCACAAAATTAGAATTTCTAAGTTGATCAACTCAATCCTTACATAGCTGGTCCTGGAGCTCTACCACCCCGGAGGGTTTACATCCAACGCACCTAGCTCTAATGTTCAGATGCATCTGAAAGCCTTTACTACCTGGATCAGGTGTGTTAGATTAGTGTTGGATCTAGACCTCAAGGACCAGGACTGGGCAAACTTGACATAGAGGGAACATTGCTGGATTGCCAGATTTAGGATTTTTTGGTTAGTGTTGGGCACATCCACCATGAATGGGTGTCTAAGCATTTAGAATAGCAATATAATCATACATGTGGATGTGCTTTCCCACTGTTAGACAAATACACTTGTATGTACACATTTCTCCCAATCATGCCAATTTCTTATACTGACAGCATATTTACACAGCTGCTAGTTGGGATTCTAGTCACATGTCCACCACTCAAGCTGAAGATGAGGTCCAGTTTACCCCTCACACATTTTTCCCTTTATTTCTAATGTCTGTGTTTCTAGAGAGCAACTGTTCCTACTGTATGTATATATTTATATTGTATAATATATCCCAAGTATATTGGGCTGAAGCCTCAGCCCCAGTGAAAAATAAGTCCACCACTATACAGCCCATGCTGTGGGCCCCTGGGGTCAAAATGTCATGATGTGCAGATCAATACTCAATTGTATTGACTGTATTGATACTTTCAATTCTAATGCTTTCTTTTGGTCATTGATACTGAGGTACAAATACAGTAGCAAGGGTTTTCTTAGGCTTAAATTATACAAAGTATTTTTCCTTTTATCCTCAGTATTTATCCTCAGTGTTTATGTGAGGATTTGTAACAGTATTCAGTTTGGTATTAGTACTGGAATACTGGCTTTTGCATGGGTTCACAATAAAAAATAGTTCAATGAGGTTCTTTTTCAAAAACATTTTTACTGCAGGAAAAAAATCATTTGTATACATCTTATCTTATTCTGTGGGTAGAGTGCCCATTTCCTTATATCAAACAAAATACATTACTCTATGTATTAAATCCAGACCATTTTCAGTCCTTGATTTTGGATTCTCTGGTAGTTAGGTAAACTATTAGTGTAACTGTGACTGGCTTTCATGATTACAAAATCCAGGGTCCACTCAAGGTCTGGATTTAAAACCTCTGCTATAGGCATTAGACTTTTGACTTTTATCAGAAATAACATGAAATGAGTCAAAAGGGGTGGAACTGGAAGAACTGTAGTTTTATATCAGTTTTGTCCTTTTCTTTAGGGGGGGGGTGGCATCCCCTTGAATCCCCTCTACAGTCAAGCTTTGCATATCACCCGCTGCTCGTAAAATCTCCATTTGTTTGCCCTTTCAAAATCTGTGCTCTCCAGAACAAAGAATACAAAAAACATTCAGTCAGCAAGTGGTGGGTGCATATATTTCTGCATGTTACTTTGCAGGACATTACCCTTATCTTCAAAGAATCGCCCCTGGTGCTGCCCACTCTTCTGAAATGTCTTGTTCTCTGAGAATGGAGAGACACTTTCCTTCTGATGAGATAAAAGTTAAACAGCGAGTGAGCATGGAGACAGGTCGGGGCAGAGGGAACGAGCTGCCGAGGGATTTCGGCTTTCACCCGTTACCTAGCAACCACTCACTGGCTCTGTGGTCCTCAACAACGGCTGTGGCAAAGGGGTTGCGGGGTGGAGACAGAGAGAGTGAGAGAGAGAAAGTGAGAGTGAGAATGGGGAATGAAAGAGCAAGGCCATAACACAGGGACGAATGGAGCGCTATTTCTTGCTCCATTGAGGGAAAGGTAGTGGACTAATGGCACAGGCACACAGAGTTCTGCTCATTTTTCTGCTCTATTGTTCTCTCTCTATGCCATTCCATTAGCACCATCCCATCGACCGCTCTGAAAAAGAGCCAAGGATTTCATAGGCACGAAAAGAGGAGCGGCTCACTCCCTTTTCTGAGCAGGAGAGACACACAGCATGACCCAGCGGCAGTTAAGGAGGGAGGACAATATCAGAGCATGATAAAAGCCCAAGGCCAGCGTGCAGCTAAATGAAAAGAAGCTTGGGAGAGAAAAAAGGCATCACATCATCAAAACAAGTCCTCTCATTAAAATTCCCTATAGATGTTTAATAAAGACTGTTGTTGTGACCTCTTTTTTTGCCAGCAGAATTCTGCTGCAGGCAGTGATTAAAGCTCGCCGGGGCCCACAGTTCATCTGAACTTCATTTGGGAAAACGGGTCTGATTCGGGTCTGATGGGCTGATGGCTGAACTATCCAACAAATCTCTGTCCTGCAAAGGTGTTGTGAGTTCAGTGCAGGTGTGAGTATACCTGTGGCTTAACCATAGGCCATTCAGGAGAGCTTAATGAGCAAGCTCATTAAGCATGTGCTACAGAGGCCCCAGCCAAGCAAACTGGAGTGTAAAGTCATAGGTAACTGTTACTGCCAGTCTGATCTGTAGCCATGCTGCTACAGCTTCTAAAGCAGTGTACACACAGCACTGGGCAGAAGTCAGAGAACAGCCTTCATTTCCAGTCAAAGATCTGGAGATTCAGATCTGAAAAAATCCACATGCATTTCTGTCCATCCTTCCACTGTGAGAGAACAACTCAACACTATGAGTCTGACAAGATGCGTAGCTGTCAAGAAGCTGTTACTGAGAAAAAGAAATAGACATAAAAAAAGGAAAATTTGCAAATCAAACAAAAAGCTACTGGTGTTCTCAACAAAATGGACTGGTCAGTCCAGAGTCCAGACCTGAACATCATTGAAAGTTTGCGATTACTTGGATTGTGAGGAGCCTGAAAAGAATGGAAGGCAAGCAGTGGGCATGTTAAATGCTGAAAAAATGCTGTTCTATTTAGTTGACAAGGCTTGTGTGTAATTTTCTTTTGAAATTGTTTTCTGTTTACTTTTTTTCCTAATGCTGAAAAGCAATATCTTGTACATAATGACAGTTTTTGAAATCAAATAAATGAAAGGTGGTCTTTGAATTTGCACAATGCTTTTAAAGCAAGAACATAGGCACCAGTTTATCTGGGATGGTATAAGAGGAATCTAATTAAGCACAACCTTTGCACAGTCATTCTTTATTTGATAAGCATTGGGTAAATAACATGCTATAAAAGTCTTTTTTATTGTTGCTAAGGGCTACATTAGGAGATTCAAACAGTAGTCTTCAAATCTCCTAATCATGAGTAGATGTTTTGTGTGGATTGGGAGAAAGAATCTCTCATTATACAGCATCTACACCAGTTATTACACTCAAATGTATCAAATGATTGTGTTTTGTGGACTTGCACATGCACACACACAAACACACACACACACACTCATTCACTCACTCGCTACCACATCCTGAAATCCAAGCTACACCAGTCCCCTGGGCCCTGCAACCCTCCTACACTGGATCTCCATGGCAACGCGCCCTGCCTGCATTACCCAGGAAGAGAATGGATGTTCACAAACAGTGCTATCTCGCACGCTTATATTAAAGTCTTTGCACTAAGCCCTACTGTTCTTCTGGTCATTGAACTATATTCGCTACCTGTATAGTAAGCCTAGACCTGCTGGTGATGGTCAGATGTAGCATTAGCATAGCCAAATGTGAGTAGTGTGGCCTAGCGTGATGATTTCCTGATCTCTGCTTGAATGTTGACTAGCTGAATGGAGACATTATGCGTATATTTCTCTGAAGTGATCATAATAATAATACAGAATGATGTTTCACAATGTAACATGCAGTGCATTTTAAGCAGTACATACACACAAGTCATTAGGTAAAACAGCATAATTTATCAAGGCACTGATTATGAGATAAATTTTTTTTGTTCTATCCATTTTGTTAAGATGAAATCTAAACAGTCCAAAAAATATCTTGAGGATTTGCTGGTGAGCTTGACTCATAGACTAGGCTTTGCTCTGTTCAGCTGATGCCCTCTGTTGGAACAATGTTGCAAGCGCAGATCTTTCTGTCCTTAAATTCAACAGTTTGGAGGCGATTAAACTGAAAATAGTTACTTAAAATGGTTTATTATTTATTAAAGGCATAATATCCTGAAGGTCAATTATCCAAGTATGACATCTAGATGAGTTCATATTGGTTTGAAAATGGAAGTCATCGCTTGAATTATATGCAGGAATATATTAATGCAGGAAAGATGCTGATTGTTTGGACCCTATTGGACAGTAACAATCACTGAATACTTGAAGGAAACAAATATCGATTAATGCCAAAAGAGTGAAAACGCATGTATGGTTCCTGAATAATCTAAGCAACTGGGAGATGCAAAAAAAAACCCCACCAACTTCTAAGACAGAACTTTGGAGATGTGGAAAAATATCCCTGCAGAATGTCCTTCAAAAACTGAAAGCAGGTCTCTGGAAAGGAATGGACATTGTGATAAAGGTAAAGGGAAGACACACAAATTGTGACATCTAAATTTGATGTTACATTCTGTGTTGGAGGGTTTGATGTCATTTTCTGTTGCAAACACTCACTAAACACTTATGCCAGAAATGTCTTGTTGAGGAGAGAGATCAAAAGAAATTTGCCAGACTGGTTCAAGCAGACAGAAATGTTATGCTAATTCAGATAACCACTCTATGCAATTGTGGAGAGTAGAAAAGCATCTCAGAATGCACAAACCATCAAACTTTGAGGAAGATGGGCTACAACAGCAGAAGACCACATCATGTTCCTCTTCTGTCAGCCAAGACCATAAAGCCAAGGCTGTCATGGACATGGGCTCACCAAAACCTGGACAGTTGAAGACTGGAAAACCGAAGCCTGGTCTGAAGAATAGTGTTTGGTGAATTTCTGTTGAGGCATTAAATTGGTAGGGCCAGAATTTAGCACCAACAGCACGAATCCATGGAACCTACCTGCCCACGGCCAACAGTCCAGGCTGGTGGAGATGGTGCAATGGTGTGGGGAATGTTTTCTTGCCACACTTTGTGTGCATTAATAACAATCAATAATCGCTTGAATGTCACAGCCAATTTGCGTTGTAGCTGACTATGTGCATCCCTTTGAGGCCACAATTTACCCATCTTCTAATGGTTACTCCCAGCATGATAGTGCACAACAAAACAAAAGTCATCTTCAACTGGTTTCCCAATCTGGAAATAAGTAGAATAAGTAGAACATCTATGGGATGTGGTAAAACATGAGATTTGCAGGATCAAAGTGCACCTGGATAATCTGCAGGAATTCCATGATGCAATCATATCAACATGGACCAGAATCTCAAAAGAATATTTCCAATATCTTGTGGAATCCATGCCAAGAAGAACTGGGATTGTTTTGAGAACAATGTGAGACTCTACCAAGTATTAATTTAATGCTCCTAATAAAGTGCACTGAGTGTACATTTTCTGCTTTATTTCTTGACATACAGTGTATATAGAGATGGTGTTATCTCTAGAAATGGAATGCTAAGCCATTTCATTTTTAATGGTATAGTTTGTTAAATCACCAGTGGGGATAGTACAGCCTGAGTTTTTGTTGAAACTAACCAAAGTTACTGTGCCTCCCAAGCCATATGCAAATAAACAAATAAAACAGACATGACACATTTTCACATTTGGAATAGAATCTCTTCTTTAATATTTATTATTTAGACTCAGGGAAACATTTTTTTTCTACAGCACAATTGCATAATTCCATGACATCCTGTGGACAACCACAAAACCATAACATTAAATTTCTCATTTTTACACGAAGTGAAAAACAAGACTCATTTTACAAGCATTTTTACAGTCAGCATACATCTTCAGATAAATCTATTCAATTTCCCTCTTTTGAAACAGAATCTGGAGGCAAAAATATCAACAAACATCTAGCGAAACATGCAACATCCATGTAAAACCTAGAAATTCTTTGACAACCACTGAAGTTGAAAAGAATTATTGTGTTTTTTTTTTTTTACGTTCTCGTCTTAATTCTGCGAGATGTCACTGTTTTCATTGGAGGTGTTGAAATGGGTTGATTGACATTGTTCAGTCAATCAGATGGATGATTTGCTCACATAGCTAGACAAATACGTATGTACAGACAGGACTTTGACCTTGAGATCGCACTTACATGCTCAGTGTCAGACCAAATAAATATTCAAACCTCTTCTTATAGAAAATATCTTATGTATTTACATAATCAAAAATAATCAAATCACATTCACACTGTTTACTGCAACTGAATACATCAGATTCATCTCAGATGTTAAGTTCCCAGGAATACAGCATAACAAATCAGGCTAACATTACATTGAAATAACAAAGAGGAGACAACGGCCATATGAGTGAAGCCATTATTTCTGTCATTATTTAAAGGGGACACAGCATTGATTGGAAACAAGATACACAGCACTATATTAGAGGCGGAATGCTATAGACGTAGAACTCATGGTATTGATTGTGAGAATCCATTGGCCATCAAAAGTGGGCCCTTGTATTTGTAGAGCACCAACAAGGCTGAAATGTATTTCAGTGCTTCTGATGAAGAGTTGCTGTTTTCCAGCAAATGTCACTGTATTCCATGTAGCAATAACTTTCTCATAGTTTTGATGGAAAGTCAAACACAACATTGGAACAGTAACTTATAAATAAAGTGCATAAGCTCAACATGTATTGTGTCATAACAGCAAGTTAAAAAAACAAAACAAAAAAAAAACTATGCTATAATCATCTTCTGTTTTAGATCTTTTATATCTATGTTTATTAAAAGTAAAATCATCTTTAAAAGGTACATATTTATTCAGACAAACTCTCATTGACAGCACACATTAAGAAAGATGCATCCAGACATAATTTATGTTGCATAGAATTACCCAAACTGAACCAGTGGATTTGGTTAGGATATTAGGTTGGCACATGTTAGTTCATCTCACTGTGACAGCAACCCTTTATTCACCGCATGAAGACTTCTTTGTTCGAGCACAAGTGATATTTGTACAATGTATTAAATATGACCTTTTTCCCATGTGCAAAGAAATCCACAGATGTTAATAAGCAAACACTGTTGCTTTAAGGAGAACTGTACGTCTATATAGTAATTCCTCCATGTCTTGAGTTGACGGTCATCATCTGGTGTGTTTTGTGTTCTGATGCCCAACACACCAGACTACTACACTTGAACTTTTATGCATCTTCTACACTGATATGGTGCAGGGTAAAGTGGCAGTGAATATGTTTGGGACATTGAATCTCTGTTAGTAAAACAGACATGAACAGACCAGCAACAAACAATTATTCCGAAAGCAAACAAAAAGACTAGAACAGCTTTAAACTGCACCACAAATGGGCAGTGACACCAATTATAGACAGACACCTTGCACCATTTGAAATAAATACAGACAGCAACCAGATTTCAATAGGGCCAATTATTTAGCCTTGCAGAACACCCCCGTCAAAGTGAAGAGATCTGCATCTTATTATTTTTTTCTCTTATTTTTTTCTTCATTGCATATTTTGATTGAACACAGAACTTCATCACAAAACAGAGAGCACAACTGACAACATCTGAACATTTACATGACAATTACTCCAAGATGCTTAAATCAAAAATATGGTCACATACAATCATACTGCGCATTTGACTCCACATAGTTGTCCCTGTGGCCTCTTGCAAAACCACTTGAGGACACAAAACTTTCAATGACAGAGACGTAGAGCATCCATAGTTCAAGGTCTCGAACACCTAAATGTGTTCAGAACACAATGTCAAAACACCCCAGAAAAATCACTATTCTTAGCAGTGGTTTCTATCCCATCATTGCAGCTGCTTAAGGGAATCAAGTCTAAGTGATGCAGTTGATGAAATCAAGGCCCACAGACAAAAAGAAATACTGCAAAAAAGTCAGATGAACTGGTTTTTAAAATGCGGATGAAGCACTCAGATTAGGATACTAAAGACCGAGGATCATGGACTTAATGGAGTTATGCTGAAGGTTTATTCACACTGTATTCACCAAATGAAACAGTCACTACATCTGAGCTAAGATTGTCTTATCTTCTCATCATATATATTTATATAACATAATCTGATATGATAAATTTCATCATATATAAAATATAGAGTGGACTGAGTGGGAAACAGGAGACTAGATTCTCTGAAAAAGATCACAAACTCTGCTACTGATATTTCTGTATATAGTCAGTTCTGCACAATTAGATTTTTTAGCCATCTATGTATAAAGACCTCTGTACACTGGCTGTACAAAATGTATTGTCATACATTTATTATATATCATGAAACAGCTTCTCTCGATAAAGGCATCTTGTCATCACAAGACTTCCATTCAGGAGAAGATGCACTCTATTCTACTATGCTGTCTTGACATAGCAGAAAACATTGACAAACATGACAAAACATGGAGTAAACGACTTTAAATGGATAATGACAGAGTTGCTAAAAGAGGTTAGATCATGTGTTATAGCACATCTATAGGTCTACTTTTTCACATGAATTTAACAGCAGGTATGGTGCTAGGGTGGCTTTGGCCAAGAGAAAGATTTGGGAGGTAAATATTTGATGTTTTTTCTTAACATAGTGATGCAAGAGTAGAGAAAGCATTTTATGCTCTGACAGAGGGTCTGAATACCAGTGAAAACTGCACTTTTAAGGAAGTTGACTCGATGACACCCTCCTTAACACAGAGTAAGTATCTACTGAAACACCTCCATCTTTGTTCCCTCCCTTATTCCACCTACTTCAATATACACCAGTTTATCAATGTGGGTGGTGTAGCTCTCTCTGCTCTGACGGCAGTGTTGGCTGATGGAGATCAGGGCTGTGTGTGAGGAGAACTGGCCACTAGCTTGTGCCAGCTCACTGCTCGCTTTCGCATGTCCACCTTGTCCAACCAGATGTAGGCCTCGCCAATCAGAGTCTTCTTCATAAACTTCCCTCCATTAGACACCAGGAACAGCTGTTGGTGTTTCCAATGCAAAGACAGGTTTGGAATATTAGGACTGTGGTCTATAAGTTAAATTCTATGAACAGTGTTATATGTTATACAGTGTTATAACATCATACATTTGCATCTACAGATGCTGAAAGAGGTTCCTGTAATGCCATAAAAGAACCACATTTTGTTCCTCAAAGAACATTTCTATGGTAATGTTTCCTTTTTTTACAGTTCCTTATTTTCAGTAAAAGTATAGTATTAACTGCAAAGTACCACATAATTATGCTGTGCAGCATGATGGAAAGATCCAAGACAGTTCAACTAAACTACACTAAAATGCCCAATAGATTTTAGATATTCACTGGAGTGGAGGATGTGTGGAATAATCTCCAAAGTGCTGCGCAATTATGTGGGGTAAAATGATTAAATACTAGAAATGTTAAATGACATTATATTGAAACACCTGATTCTAGCAATTAAACTAAAAAGAAGATACATTAAAATATGTCATAACTGAAAAATGTATCAAAGTGGTATCAAAAATGTAACAAAGTGGTAGGTACAAACAAATATGTACTAAATTGTATTGTAATATCACATGTTTAATCCCATACAATTACATATTAAGCCTTATATTCAGGAACTTCAGGGACTTCAATGCAAACTGGCTAAGATATTCTTAGGCTACAAAAGTGTGTAATTAAACTTTGCGCCCTGGCAATTTAAGGGATTAAGCAATAAAGTAAATTGGAAAAGTCATCAAAACTTAAGGTAAGGACCCAGTAAAACCACAATAAGAATCCTTGCTTTCTCTAATAGCCCAGATTCAGTGTCGTTTTTAAATAACAAACAGCTACATACTGTATAGGACTCTAAAACTACACGGTAGTTTTCCACTTTTAGATATTTCAGTTTACTTTTCTGGTTTAAAGGTATGAAATTCAGTACAAGTTTATTTGTACTTACCACCTTGTTACTCCATATAATGATCTATTTATGAGATCATTAATTACGCAGTACTTTGAAGTTTGTTCCAAACATGTATCCAGTGGAATTCCCCTTTTAAGGAAGGAATGACTTTTATATACAAGGTGTGTGAGTGTGAAAACACTATTGTTTTCTATTTTTTTAATAGATCTTCTACATAATGTAATGGTTCAATACCAATTAAAAGTTTTTCCTAGAATTGTACATTCACAGTAAAAACCAAAGAGCAGCTGGTGTAAATGAGATCAAAAATTAGCAATGATAATCATGTATAAGTTATGTTTGTGAATACATGGTGGTGCTATTGTTTCTGTATCATACTCAGCCTTTCTCACCTGAATTGAGTGACCAGCCGGGTTGAGGCTGAAGCGGAACGTCTCGTTGAAGGATGGCTCTCTGTCATGACGGCACACTCTGGTCTTTTTCTTTATGATCCGCTTCTGTGTTGCCACATTAACCACGTACAGCTTCACATACAAGTCTGAATGAGAAGATATCATAGTTATAATAGTTTTAGTGCATTACTATCACATTCTTTCTTCATATTTAAGCCTTGTAAGTCTAATTTGCAAGGAACTAAGTCTTATTTGAACTTTCACTTTGAAGTCCCAGAAGGGAATAGATCAGTGTGACATATTTGTCCCAGGACTAGCTGAGAGTTCTAACAGAGAGCATGGTAAAGGTATAGACTGAATGGAGAATAAAGAGACGTTACTCTTAAAAACCTATGTAGCTGCTGTCCTGAAAACTGGCCTGCATGTCATAGTGACTCTTGACTGGCCACGTATGAGTGCAGATGTGTTTACCATAAGTTTTGTTAGTGATCACAGTGTAAATCGTAAATGGTCCTTGTGCTGTTTTAGGAAGCCCTGACTGGGCCTCTTATAAACTGCCTGGTCTCTGGGCTGTGATGTGGGTAGATAGGGATTGTTCCATTACCAGGCAGATGGTCTGGAGATTTAAACTTGTAAGTGATGTTTCTGCACTGTAGAATCTCAAGGACCAGCTGCTCTCCCTCAGTCTTCATCTCCCTCTTCAGAGCCACCTTGATCTCCCCCATCATCTGGTTCTTATCTAATCCATAATTCATAAAGGTAATGAGAAGGTCAATATGATTTGGCAATGCACAGTACATCTGGAACACAGCGTATGGACATAATAAAAAGATTTCAAATGTCAATCCCAAGATACCTTCTGTTTGTTTATGAAATGCTTCTCTTCCTTTAGGACTGCAAGGCTTATTAAACAACAGTGGTGGACAGTAACAAAGTACAGGTACATTATTACTGTACATGAGTACTTTTCACAAGGATCTGTACTTTGTGAAAGTATTTACATTTATTTGAGAGTTTTACATTCACTCCACTACATTTTCCAGTCAAATATCCCACTCTGTACTGTTACCGCAAGTTTCTGTGAAGTAAAAAATTGATTTTCCACAATATTTGACAGAATATGACACACTTAATTCAAACCAATTGTTAATAACTATAACTAGGCCTGGGCACCTCTCACAAGCTTTCAGTACAAAAAAAACTGTAATGTGAGGGGCATTTTTAAATAAGATTTCTCATGTCCCAGGAGTTTCAAAGGGGAGTAAAATGTTTCTAAACTGATGACACAAGAAAAGAAATGTTAGAATATCTCACCTGTTGCTAGAATATCTCAATACTTTACATTTGATAATTACGCACTTAAGTAAAATCACATAGTTTTGTCCTTTAACGTAGGTAAAGATATAAATAGGGCGCTTATATTTTTACTTCAGTAATATTTTACCAAGAGTTAGTTTACTTTCACTCAAGTACTCAATTTGGATACTTTGTCCACAACTGCTATACACTGCCTAACATATTCATGAAATAAAACACCTCAGTGACCTCTAGTGGACAGGAACTGTAGTATATATATATATATATATATATGTGTGTGTGTGTGTGTGTGTGTGTGTGTGTGTGTGTGTGTAGTGTAAAAGCCTACAGAGAAAATACAACACATGCACATTTTAACTCAAAATTTTATGAAGTGACAAATGTTAAAAAAACAACAAAATACTAAAAAGTCATTTTTAAAATATTTTTATGTTGTTTTTAAGAAGAGTAACACAAATAATTTTTTTCTATATCAACATGCTGTAGTTCTCACACCGAAACCAGATTTAAAAGAACCTTTCCATATGCTTTCAAAGCATATTTTTCAAAAAGTCTCGGTCTGTCTGAGCAAGGTTGCAGTCTACTATCAGCCTGACTGGAGCCTTTGTGGAGCTTCTCTTGACACACACACACACACACACATACACACCCTGCTGTGATGAATAATTCAGAAGAGTGGAGCAGTGACACAGTGGCACGGTTATGGTAGAACAGAAGGTGGAGACGGTTGTATCCTTTAGGCTGACAGGCTCCCAGCCTCATAAACTGCTTTTAGACAAGTGCTAATTCAACCTCAGGGGCAAATGGCCTGCGCCAACACCTTCCTGCATCAGGTACCTCTCCTAAATCATTCTACTGTATTACACACAGGGAGGAATCAGATTAGAATTTTCCCATTTTACGCTAAGTCAATTACAGTAACGCTCCCGGAGTCAGTCAGTTATTCTTTGGCATACTATTATGACTTCTGACTTATGATGATTATAGAGTGATGATTGTAGAGAGGTTATATATTTGCTGGAGTATGTAAACTCAGTCAAACTGTACCCTTCACTCCCCATTCCGCACAGTCCATTTATGGAGGTTTAACTTAAATTAAAGGTTAGCTACATTTGTGACATTTTCTTGCATTTTCTGTATCCATTCATGTCCACTTATGATGTTTGTGTGGCGTTGTATGTTTTGAAACTTTAACTTTGTTTACATATTGCATCAGACTCTTTCCTGGTTTTCCATTATGGCTAAAACATGAGTGACTTTTAACAAAATAATGAAAATGCAAATTTGATTGGGAAAAAAATCTCTATCTCTAATTATAAATAACAAATGGGTCCTGCACATGTTAACCCTTTAGAGCATTCAGATCCATTTCAGAGGATTTTTCTTTAACATTCAGTTGTTGGAGAAGGAGAGGTTTGAAAATTATCAGGCAAAAATGAATTATGACTGTTTTTAGGACATAAACCCACACAAATGCTAGTCTAGAATGTCTCAGCAGAAAGAAAACAAGCACATCAGAATCCAGAAGTCAAGTCAACAAGTCATTTTGGACTATTTCTTTCATTCTATTCATCGTAAATATGATTTATGCTGTGCTCAAATGTTAAATAAATAAATAATTAATATAATATATTATATAATAAAACATATAATAATTTTTTTAATAAATAAACAAAATGGAGATGCACCTTTTTAAAGGATTTTTCTTCCAGTTCTTTCCCCAGTTTAATTACACTCACTAGTTAGGACTCCCTCAATCTCATGATAAGACCAGCACTGGGAGAATGAAGGCAAACACAAGTTTCCTCCAAGACCTCATCTTTTCAAACTGCCACTAATGTAACTTCACTGGACAGCTGAATGCACCTGGAGGAAAGTGCTCACCAACAATTCTGTTACGTCGGCTAACAGACACCTGCATTTTACATTTACAGTATTTAGCAGACGCTCTTATCCAGATCGACTTACAAGAAGTGCTTTGTCTATTTAGAGAAAGTATCTCTGCTTGTTACCAACAGGTTAGAGAGAAATCTAGTCCTGAGCTCAGATACTGCCAAAAACACTGACTAGCATTGTGCTCCACTGACTAGCATTGCGCTGGGGGGGAGAAGGAGGGCCATCCTACCCACCCAGTGAGAGCGGGGCCAATTGTGCTCACTTGGACTCCTGCCCATGGATGGATGTAGCATCACTGGGGTTTCATCATCTCATGATCGATAGATGGTTACAGCACTCGGGAGCCCAGATATACACGGTTGTGATATGACAGTGACAATAGTGACAATATGACACCATCTGTTGACTAAAGACGGGAAAGACTGATAATGAAAGGTATGAGCCTTACTTTCAGAGTCAGACAGGTTCTTCAGAGAGTCAGAGCCTCTCTTATCCAAACCGTTCGGAATGGTCTTCCTGATGGACAAAGAAACATCAATACATCAGCAAAGTCACGCAAACTTCAGACATGATGAGTAACTGATGCATCTAATGGATGAATGCATCTTGTTGGCTAATGAATAATGAACTGAACAGGGAATAAGATGAAAGAGTGCACTCACAGCTGAGGGACCTGAAAGATAGCACTGTCCAACGCATTAGTGCCCGTGCCATCTTCACTGTCCAGGGTATAATCATCTCCATCATTCAGCCTGTGTCCGGCTCTATCTGCAAATGTGAGGAGACAGCAAAAGGGAAGAAAAGAGAGAGAAAGAGTGGTAGAAATAGCAACACTCTTTTCATTTGGAACTAATGCCAAATGGAATGCATTGTACACACAAAGCAGTATTTTATCGCTATTAGATCAAAACCTCGTAACTCCCTTTTATTTGTTTATGTATGTATTTATTTATTTATTTTATTGTTTTTGTGATGACACAAAAAACAACACATTTACATGCACCCCCTATTCAGCCTGAAGCAGTTTAGGTATGACTATTTACACTGACGTTATAAGTAATCTTTCAGCTCCGAGAGATCTTTAAATGAGCAACAACACACGCTGGGCCAATCAGAAGAGAGCTTATCTACATATATCAGTCTGAAATGCACAGTAACAAAAACAGCTTGTTTAATTCTAAGTTGCAAACGGTCATGTTAGAATGAATTATTTATATATATACAAAATTCCCATTTTAAAGATATGAGGTTTTCTTCTTACAGCCATGTTTTGTCTCACAGGGTGAGAAAAAAATAGATATCAAAATACAACTTTGAAATTAAATTTTATATGCTTAGAGTTCCTTGCAGAGCCAAAGGTAGATTAAACATTTTTTTTTAATGATTAAGTTTAGGTTTTGTCATTGGTAATTATGTTTTCCCCCTCTTTCAGCTGTATTACATAACTTCTAAAAGTATAAAAGTATATGCATGTGTTGACTGAATTATTAGCCATGTTTAATTTGGACTAGGGAGGAGTCATGTGTCTCACCTCCTCAGTAGTGCTCCTCCCTTGATGGTCAGCCGACTTCATACATGTGCTCTCATTGGCTGGTAGAAGTTGACTGATTAGTACCGAGTTGGACTTTTCCATAGCATGTAGTTGTTCTCACATGAAACCAGCTTATGACTTTAACACAGCACAGTCATGCTAACAAAAAATATGGGTTTGATCTGGGTAGAGGTTTCATCAGCATGGGGTATTTGGGGAGTGGAGCTGGCATGCTGTGGCATTAACGTGTACAGGGTTTCTAAAAAATGTTGAGTATAACATTCCACTGCGAATGAACATGTTGCAATGCTGGTGCAATGATAGAAGTACACACTTGAGAACTGGGGTGAAAACTGCTACATGGAAAAGCACTTTCACTGCCACATACTGAGGGGTTTACACATGCAACAAATGCTAAATTATCTCTGATCTGAAAATCCTGCACTAAATCTGAGTTGCGGTACTGCTCTGGCTCATTTTTATCAGGGATATAAAGTCTTTTACGGCTGACTCACTGGTGTTTAAACTTGCCCGAGGCGAGTTTATGATATTAGTGTGAAGAGGGGGAGGTTAACAGATGTTTTAGTTTGAACGATTGGACACTTGTGGTCTTTGTTAAAAGTGAAATTTAATTTTAGAGGATTTTACTGATAAAGATCCAACTTTATGAACTGAACTGAATTTCATTTGAGATTATATTAAAAGATCTTAAAAGATCATCTATTCTGAAGTTTAAAAAGTATTTTTTATGAAAACTTTGACTGATTATTGGCCTTCTTGTCATAGGCTGACAAGATTTCAAATATTCTATTTTCATATCCACTAGGGGAGTTTAATAGAGGTTATTTATCTGACTAGGGATTTTAAATGAAGGACATTCAACAGAAAAAAATGAAAAATAAAAGTAAAAGAGATTAAACAGATAGGTAAGGACATGAGGGACAGGCAAAGAAAGAGAGGGAGAGTGAGAGAACAGGAGGAAAGAGAGAGATAGATACAGTAGAGATAAGCTGTGCACTCATGTGTAGAAGTAAAGGTTACTTGGCTGGAGGCGGGCCTGCTGCACTGCTGCCTCGGCTGCAGCGATGGCGTTGCCGGCATCCTCCAGGTGAGCCTGTGTGACGCTGCTTTTGCTCTGACTGCGGGAGGGGCCGTGTGAGCGCAGGTGACCCTCAGAGGAAGACTTGGAGCTGCCGGGACTGCTGTGTGACTTCTCTATGGTGGGGACCTGAGTGTCTGAACACAACAATATTTGATGTTGTAAATAGGAATTTGCATAGTTACTTGAATTCACAGATATCAAAGCTCATCTTAGGATTCACTTGTTTAATTGGGCATTTGAAAAAGGCAAGCTAGACTGGAATAAAGAAAATGAAATAGTTGTGTGTTATCTTGTACTTACATAGGCTCTAACTGACCTTTTGACATAAACCCAGAAAACGTGCTGTGTCCCAGTTGGAATTCTAGGTAGATTTTGAGAATGTAGGCATGGGATGTCCAGTCTTGTCCACAAAGGACCAACACATGTGCAGGTTTTCATTCCAAACAAGCAGGATCATACCTGATCCTACTTGTTTAATCAGTTGGTCTTCATACAGCTGAAAACGTGAGCTCCTGCTTTGTTGGAATGAAAACCTTCAGCCTCAATGGCTCTTTGTGGATAAGACTTGACACCCCGATATAGCATGCTGTATATATGCTTGTATAAGTGGCAAACCATACTAATTATGTACATTTTTTAATACGGCATTAATCGAGTATGATAGAAAATGCATATTACATTAAGTGAAACGAAGGTATCCAAATAGATATTGAAAATTAAAAGATGGCAAACTTTATTTTAACTTTATTATTTTATTAATTGTTCAATGCCAAGTTATCTTCATGTAGGCCAACTGGTAGCATGTTAATTCACACTTGCAAGATCAATAGATTAACTGAATGATCAAGCAAGTTCAGTTCTTATGCAAGCTGCATGCAAAAAGCATATGGTAAACCTTCTGTTTCCCTATTTCAGTCATAACACCATAAAATATTTAGAATATTTGAATATTCAGATATTAAAAATAGTTAAAATGCCCATCCCCAGTTCTAATATTAGAACTGATTAAAAACACACCCTGGGATGTTAGCTGATGTTAGGCTACCTTTAGCAGGATCAGGGAAGATGCCGTGGCTCCTGCTCTTGATGACAGAGGTCTTGGGGGATTGTTCACTGCCTGGTTGTCCTCCTGTACCAGGCCCTCCCGATCCCCCAGGACCACCCTGACTCCCTTGGCCTCCCTGGCCTCCTTGGCCACCAGGTCCACCCCCCTGTGGAGGATGACCCCTGCTGTGGTGTATACTTTCACTCTGCTCCTTTAGGGGGTGCCAGCGAGGCATGTTATCCAACTGAGCTGTGTTAGACAGATCAATCAGCACCTGCAAAACAAACACACCACAGTACCGCAATAAAGCTAACATAGTCAGAGATCAGTGGCCCAGACACGTTTTTTTTTTGTTGTTGTTATCATCTGAAGGATTAATGCATATGAAAGCTGTTTGAAGTTGTAGAGCAAGAGGTTCATGCAGATAAAGTCCATGTTATATCAAATAATGAGTTCTCTCTATGCCAAAAGTGCTTTGACATGTTGAATCAGAATGCCAGCAAACACTCACTTCTCCCAGGAAATCATTGGTGGAGTATCTGTCATAATCCCACACTGTCACCTCCAGGGTTTTCCTCTTCAGCTGATGAGAAACAAAATCATACATTACATTAGTCACAGAGGTCACATTGCACCCCCCCAACACACATCAACATCACTCATCTGGCATCTTCAAACTTTGCAGCACAAAACAAAAACTCTGCAAATGGAGAAACAATTCCATAAATTTATATTAGAAGCTACAGGGTACGAGCGCAGATTCTACAGAGCTTTCAATCAAGTAACATCCTGGGTAAATTAAGTCGCACCGTCACGCTTGTCAGTTAAGCTCTGCACTCAGTAATACACTGATTGGGGGGTGTGTGTGTGGGGGGGTATATGTGTGTGCATTTGAATTAGGATTTCAGGATTTGAAGAACGCCTAAGATGAACTAGAATGACACAATCTTGTAGGGAAGAATTACTAACACAATTATCACCAGGAGCTTTGGGACCAGATGAAGAAGCAGTCACACAACAAATGGATCTAAGGGAGAGGGTGAGAAATTAATACAATAATGTCTCCAGCTTGTAGGTTAGACACTTCCACCTAAACAAGGGGTGGCTGGGTCAGTACAAAAGTATTGATATTTCCAATACCAATGATTTAGAATAGAATAATGAACAAAAATAACAGTACACAAGATAAGATAATATAAGATAAGATAATCCTTTATTAGTCCTACAGCGGGGAAATTCACAGTATTACAAAACGCACAATCATTCAAAAGGGCACTCCATAGGACTCATCTGGCTTTGTTCAGCTGACTAACTGCTACTGGAACAAAGAAGCTCTTACAAAAATTACATTTTGGGCACCGTGGCTTTAAAACTTCAGCCCGAGGCGAGAGGCTAAAACTCTTTACAAAGTGCACAGCTGGCATCACTCAGTACAGCTATATCTCTTTTATACAGGCCAGACAACAGCTCTACTGTTTACCAATCATTTTCCTAGCTGTTTTAACAAAACTACGTAACTGGATTGCATGAGCTAAGATTACTAGACCCTACAGTAATTAGGGATGGAAAAAACTTGAGAAATTATAATGGTTAGTATTAGTATTTCACTACTATTATTTTGGAAGATTTATAATTTCCTCCAGTATTACTGAAACTGAATACTTGTACATTTAGTCAATTATATTTCCAAGAAAAATACAAAAAATGCATACTTTTTACTCCATACATTTTTACTTGGTCCTTCAAAATGACTTGTTACAAATCTCAAAGGTCAGTAGATTTTTCTCTTTTTTTTCTTGCCAATCAACTGGGTTCCAGCACATTTAAAAGTAAGTTTTTTATTAAAACATCTGTCTATATTCATATCAGTGTAAAATGACACTGCCCATGATTATGCTAATTTGTCTCTGTCAAAAAAACTTCACAGTCATATTATTGTAATTTCTTGTGTGAACTGATCCTTTTGATATCTTGTGTTTTAATGAAACTGAAAATGTGTTTGAGGCTTAAAACGTTTAAAAAAGATTAGCAAATAATTTTGAGGGATGGGAACTTTTTTCCTTCGACCTGCTCCCTCCGCTTCTCACTGTTAGTCACACATGAGGTGGAGTGAGTGCTCTGCTGTCATGGTTACTTCATGCCACTAAATATTCTGACTGTTGATTTACCACCTGTATGAACCTGCATGATTTACCTATATAAAGTATGGTTTTGTTGGAGGAGGTACACACAGCTACATAAGGCTTGGATACAGAAGATCAGGTTAAATTTAGGTGCTCCCTTAAACTCTGGCTAATAATTTGTGCTCATATTTGTCTTTCGTTTTGTTTTTTTGTTTTTTTTAAAGACTTACTTGCCTAAACATTAATAGGAATGGACACTGCAGGTGTCAGAGCACAGGAATGATTTATGTTAAATTATTTTGTCTTGTGACAAGAGTCATGCATGTGAATTTAAAAAGAGTTGTGCTCTTCAATTTGAGTGTGGAATAATCATTAAAGCTGCAGCATTTGGAGTAACAGACTTAAAAATGCACTAGCAAAGATATGTTTGCCCTGCAAATGATCTCAGCCTGCAAGTAATATTGCATCTTCAGACTTGTTCTGTCAATTAATCACAGAATGCAGCCTGACTCTACTCTTTCTCTCTGCGTCTGATTGAGTTTGTAGGTGTCTTTAACTGTGTGAGAGACTGTTTAGTTGTTTAACTGCAACAGTCAAGAAAAGTACAATAAATGTCTGATTCTGTATGAAGTAAATAATATGATTACCAGAGTAATAAAGAAAAGCTGGATAAACTGCTGTTGTTGCTCATGATTCTAATGGTAGAAATTTATATGCATTTATACAGTTTCAAGGGAATGTGAATAAAAGGTTTACCATCTCTAGAAGTTAAAATCCAACTTAAAACTAAGGCAAGGTCTTTCAAACAGCTTGATATGTACATTTACTGATTTTCACTGCAGCAATCATAAGAATTTATCCTTTTTACATGCACAAGAAACAATAGTGTCAGGTATTTGCTATCAGAATACTGGCCTTAGTATCAGACAGTACTGGATTAAAAAGAAATCAATGGTATCTCACATATCCATAACCATGTGTACCTGTTCCAGGTGAATATTTTTATAGATGACGGTCTGGTTCCACTCAGGGTTCTGGGTCTTCTGCACATATTTAGTCCTTCTCTTGTTCTCAGCACTGCCATGTCATCATGTGGAGACAGGACGCAAAACATTAGGCAAAAGACAAAATCTAAACATTTATTCATTTATTTATGTATTTATTTATGCACAATACCCATTCGAGCTTTCTTTATTAAATGGATTGTAAACTGTGGAGTGATTGAACTGAATTAGAGCAAGTACATCAACTTAATCACATCGAATATAATATACACATCTGCTGTACAAACAATGCAAGGTGTATTCAAACAGTTTCAAAAGATTCGTTGTGTATTCATTAAAGTAGATACAGATATGATAGGAGTCAATAGGCAATAGGTTTCAATGAGGCAATAGTCATGGAAGTACTGCTACTGATTGCAGATGATGATAATGACATCACTACCTTACTAGGAACTAGGCCTCCCACATGCAACTCTAGAAAGCAGCTGAATTATCAGTGCAAAGCTCACATGTGAGAACTACAAAACGAACATCAAAAGCAACTACAGTGGGCTGTGAATAGAGCGGTTATCCTCAAAATGCTTGCCTTGAGAACAATGTTTTAAGATTCCTAATGAATGATTTATGGAACAATTCCTTATTTATGTTTTATGCATCAAAATGCTAAATGCAAGTAGCATATCTGAGAACACAGAGGTAGGGATGGTTGTGAGGTAGCTTTAATGAGACATCTCAAATGACACAGCAAAACACGGGCTCAGCAATCAAGACTCAGATGAATGACGGTTCAGTAATGAACGCGGGACCCAACACAAAATCACGCACACGCACGCACCCACACAAGGGAACGAAAGCAAATGACAGAGAGGAGAAGCGCCACGCTACCTTGCGTTCTGGACAACCATGACTTGGCTGAACCAATCCAGAGATTTGTTAGGAATGCAAAAGCAGACAGACAAACAGAAAACAGTCAGAGAATCCAAGAAAAGCAGACAAAATAAAGAGAAATAAATAAATAAATAAAAAAAACATACAGAGGAAACAGAGGAAGGGAAACTGTCAGCATGAACACTCCAAAGTGTGTACGTGGAAACACACACATAAAGAAGCATCTTTAGCCTGGCTGCTGGTATCAAATAGAGGAGAGGCTGGCCAGGTAATGCAGTCTAATCTCATAAACACTCCAGATACGGCCATTAGGAGATAGCAGATATACCATTACACGCCCGACACCGGAGGAGACCGTATTGATTTTGCTGCTTGTTGACTCCATGGGTTTCAAGCAGAGACACTAAAGCTCACCGCCTGAATGGAGTGCATGGGGAGTTAAGGCTAAGCAGATAAACAGACAACTCCGCTTCTGCCTTCCAAGAAGCTCCTACAGCATTACAGCTGTGCACAAAAGTGGGTAGAGTAGCTTAAACTCATGCTAAAAGTAGAAGTCTTAATGTTTTAGTCATATTATAACAGTAGAAGTACCTTTACAGAAAACAACTTGAATGTAAGTACAAATGCATTAACTTGGGGCAGTCGTGGGCTGGAGGTTAGGGAGCTGGCCCTGTGACCAGAAGGTTGCCGGTTCGATCCCCAGGGCCGACAGTCCATGACTGAGGTGTCCTTGAGCAAGACAACTGCTAACAACTAACCCCCAACTGCTCCCTGGGCGCCGTGGATAGGGCTGCCCACTGCTCCGGGCAAGTGTGCTCACTGCCCCCTAGTGTATGTGGTGTTTCACTTCACGGATGGGTTAAATGCGGAATTTCCCCGGTTGTGGGATCAAAAAAGTATCACTTAATCTTAACTTAATCACTTAAAATCCCAGGCTTATTATTCAGTAACTACAGGGACTTCAGTGCAAACTGGTTGAGCTGTTCTTAGGCTATAGAAGTCAGCACTAAAGCTTTGGGCCTGTTGGTGGGCCATGGCCATTTAAAAGGTTATGTCAAAAATCTCTTATCAACTTCTAGAGATGGTAAACCTTATACTAACAGCCTTCCAACCGTATAAATACACATTTCTACCTTTAAAATCAAGACTTAACCTTAAAGAGTACTGAGTAACTAATTGAATTACAATGGAAAAAACATTTTCTGCCCTATTCCACACTTTCTGACATACACAGACTAAACTAAACAATGCAAGAAAATGGAACTACTAACTTAATGTTACTAGAATGTAATAGAACTGAGTAAAGAGTAAACTGCTTTCTTTATAAACATACTGGAACAGAGGTAAAAGTATCATAACCAGAGAACACTAAGAAAAGTACAAATCAACATTTTGCTAAAGTAACTGAGTGAACAAAACTAACCACCTCTGCTTGTGTGGTTTCAGTGCGTTGTAATTCATCCTTCTATGTGCTAATGTGTAATGGAATTTGTAAGTTTTGTATGTTAAACGTTTGTAGAAAGACATTATTTCCTCTGAGAAATATTACACTTGACCAGAGGGGGAGAGACAAAACATACACTGCAGTTTAAACGTTTGGTACCACTGTTTTGGTGTCAAAAGCTCAGAGTCATAGTTTTAATAAAATAAAACCAATCTGGTTGCAGACACACTCATAAACTTATCCCAATATGCTACTCTTGTAGGAAGCTTGAAAGCTATAAATAAAGAATAAAGAAATTTTAGATGTGGCCAGAATAATGAAGAATGGTAGAAGACTAAAATAACGGAGAAAGATGTTTAGCATTAAAGGAGGAACCTGTCAATTTTACTACATTTCTACATAAATGAATGGTAAAATTCAGAGTGGTTTGATATGAAATAATCTGTCCTAGAGAAACTGAAAAAAGTCAGATCTGATGGTGATGGTGATAGGAGCTAAACATCTGAAGTATTTAATGCCTTTAAAAGCGACCTAACAGAATGTCATTCCAGTTATGTTTTAAATAAATCCATACATTTGTGTTGAGTGTCTACAATTGAGCATTTTACATCAACTTCTTTGAATTACTTTATTTACATCTCTAGGATTGAATTATGCAGAAATTAATTATACTAAAAACGTATATCCAGAGTAGTTTACAGACATGACAAAAATGCAATTGTATTTGGTAAATAAATATTAAAAGTATACTTATCATAATATATGATATATTCCCTTGTTCAGAACATTTCTGAAATGTTGAATATAACATCTGAAAATATTTTTTTTGCTGAATTTGTAATATTTAACATAGCATACATTATTACTGTATATAAAGCAATGCTAATTTGGCAAGTGATTCCAAACGGTTAAACTGTAGTGTACTGACAGGCAGTGGGTTAGATCAACAGAAAAAAAAATCAATAACTTCAAAAATATATTCATCAAAATAATTAAAGGTTCAGCCATAAAACATAAAACTGCACAGACATATGTACATACACCCACACTCCACACCAGTAGATCAGAGACAGGTAAAACACACATCTCTCTCACGCCCTTACTCTCTCTCTCACACACACACACACACACACACACACACACACACACACACACACACACACACACACACACACATCCACACCCTCATGTTGCACTCACCTCCTCCCTGGCAGAAGATACACCTTAACAAAAGGATCTGAATATCCATTGTTATCTCTCGGGGCGAGGTTTCTTGCTTGCAGAACATGGACGATCAAATTACCCATATTTTTGTCATAATTGATTTGGAGCTATGAGAAAGAAACACAGAATATGATCCCACATACAGCGTCTCCTATATTTTCTTCTGTGATTTGGAAAGACCATTACACTGTCAACTTATGAGCTGCTTGTTGTGCCATATCAATAAGATTATAAAATCATGACATTCACTTCTACGTTTGTGTGATTACATTTCTAGGAACTTTATCTTCCTAACTGAACGTTGTATCACAGATAGATAAAACATTTAAATACAATCAAGCCCTTAAAGTCAGAGTCTTAATGCATTTTCCTCCCTATTGTGAATGAAACAGGATATCAGGGAGGCAGCGTCACTCGATCATAGGTAGGAGGGGAGGAGAAACATATTACTATTGGTTAATATGATTTTTCCCTGCCCACTGGTTCTAGATGATGTAACCAAAATCAGAGAACATTTTTCTAGACGAGCAAAAGTCACTACATTTTGGTGGAAAAACTAGGATGCAGGCGTTCAATGTTATGATGAATTTTATTATGATTAATATTTCAAGACCGGGCACATTCAGTCTTGATTTGAGATGACAAACTGGCCATTCCATTGTTTTCAGTGGAGCAGCGACAGAACGGCAGCAGAATGGTCTATGAAGAGTTTAATGTTTCCAAATTGTGCATTTAAGTGGGGGAAAAAACAGATATCGATTTTTTGGAGCCATGGATATCAAATGTTTCATTAGTCCAGACACAACCAGTATTACACAACAAAATCAACTAAATATATAAAGAGTACATCTTGATTTGTTTATTGATTGATTTATTCCACTTTATATTTATAACTGACACTACTAAAGCTCTCTTCTGATAATCATCAATCATCAATTGCTGGTGATGCTGTTACTATGGCAAAGTTTTCAAGATTTCATGCTGTTGTTGGTCACATAACATTACGAGGTTTGGAATGACAATTTTTTTCAATGTCAGCATGCAAACACAGAGCAATTAGGGCTTTCAAAACTACAGAACAAGTTTTATAGTAGTTACCTAGCAATTTACTGCACAACATATCTTCAGATTAAAAACCGAATAACAAATTTGCCATTTAAAGGAATCAACTTTTGTGTGAGATTGTAAGTAGACATGTGGACTCACTTGTATTTCACCAGTGATTGGATGTGGCTGTGGTTTCAGAGCCTCTGCAGACTAAGAATAAACACATACACAAAATAAATGCCACTCACTTGCATTTGTAGTAAAATGAGATAAAGATGCAATAATATGCACATTTACATAGACAGATGCCCGGCTGCAGTCAGAATGCATAATTACTTACAGTTACCATGAAGATAAGGAAGAAAAGCATCAGCATACCACCTACAGCTACTGACCTGCTTCATCAGACAGAGTCTAATCACTTCTAACCTTCAACTTCAAAGGCAGTCGCACAGTCACACACACCTACAAGTGTGCACACAGACTCACACACCCACACACTCAGACACACACTGCAGTACCTTGCTGCTGTGGCGTTTCTTGTTGACGGAGGGGGATCCAGGCTGGCCGGGGCTGGGCACTGCGCTCGAGGCAGCGGATGCTGTGGCTGAATGCAGGTGTCCTGCCTTCTCCAGAGCAGCCAGCACGGAGACAGGAGCCTGCTGCTGAGACACCTTCTGCAGTTCTGCAGCCAACTGCTTAGGGTCCACACCTGGAGAACGCTGGCGGTCAGCTACAGGAGGATAAAACATTTTTATTTTGCAATACATCCATAGAAGGAAGCAGGTTTGCAGTGTATATTGGCACAGTTTAAAGGGCAGCAGCTGGATTCAAAAGATGGAGAGCAAAAATAAATAAATAAATAACACCCAGCGATGATATTTAAGGCTATTTTACTTGGCATATCAAGTAAAATCACATCTCAGGTTCATGTGAATTACTGACATTTTTTATTATTATTTCTTGCAAAAAAAAAAAAAAAAAAACACTACCTGCCTTTACATTGCGAAAACATTTCATACTGATTCTTTACCTCATCACAAGTGCTAAGACATGTAAATACTGTATAAGCTGGTAGTTTAAGTAGATAGGAATGTTACTCTTCTCCTGTGAAGAAACCTTTCATGAGATACTGAGCTTTCTGGAGACAGCTTCTACAGAAAGTGCAGGGATTTGAATGACCATTAAAAAGCTATATTTATAGCAAGTGATTATTTATTTATATTTATATACAATAACTAATACAACATGGATTTAAATATTGTGAACTATTCATCTAAAAGTATTTGAAATAGTTTATTGAACATTTCAAGAATTCAGAGAACAAGAAAATAAATACGAGTGATGAATAATATACTGTAATGATCTATTTCTATTACATTTTTGTCTCAGTTATCTGTCAAGATTTGATCTCTACTTTTGAAATATGAAGCATTCTGGATATTAGTTTTTTTATAACTTTCAATTCAATTATAATCCCTATACAGTTTTTCAGTTATTTTAGAACCCTCTATGGTTCAGTTCATCATTCTGGACATATCTAACATTTCTTAAATGTTAGTTACAGCTTCCTAGTGTACTAGTAATTTGAAACATGTTAGATTGTACAGGATTAGCATTATTACAATCCTTTTAGGCATTTATCTGCACATATCTGAAATTACATTGGCTTTATATTACTGAAAACACTGATTCTACACTTTTGAATGGTTGTGTATGTGTGTGTGTGTGTGTGTGTGTGTGTGTTTCTGTATGGGGGAAACAATTTATTTTCTATTTCTGCTTCTTCTGATATTATTATCACTTAGCTTATCTGCAGCCCAGCACCTTTACTGCAGTATCACACTACAACAGCGGAAATAACTTTTAAGATGAACACCAGATGCTGCAGTAATCTAAAAGCAGATCAGCGCTCACATATTGCAAAGACAAAATAAATAACAGATTGAAAGGCTACTGTGCACTGAATGGAAAACAATAATGTCGCGAAATGTGTTTGTGCTAGAGAAAGCAAGACATCTGCATTCAGTGACTATGAATAAAGCCTTACCAGCCTTTAGCTGAGACTGCAGCTCCAGCTGCTGTGGATGCTCTGAGTCTGAGAGCATGTTCAGGTCTCTAAAAGCAACACATTAAAACAACATTCAGTTAACATTAAGCTTTTGCTGGCCAAAAAAAAAAAAAAATGGTAACACTTTATTAGGATGGTCCACTGTATGTGTTTTATAAATGCTTAGTCTGTCTTTAAGTAACATTCAGCTAAATAGCTATTAAATAAAACAGAACCTCAGCATTAAATTCAGCATGAAAAATTTTATTAAATCTATTCCGAACCCTAAACCTAACCCTAACCTTAACCTCAAGGCAAAACCTACACCTATACCTAACCATAACCATAACCATAATGTTGCTGTTAATTAACTAAATATCACTAGAAAGTTTGTAAGTAATGTTTTTTTTTCTTTTTTTTAAATCATGAAATTTTAACACAACATAAAGGGCAGCTGATGAGCTCAGATGATGCAAAAAAAAACATATTTGGGGGGTTTTTTGGACAGAGGCAATATTTCAATAGACAATTTAACAGACATGCCAAACTAAAATTTCAAAGTTACAGTAACAGATAAGTATGGTAAAAAATTTTGATTCACAGTTTTTTGTTTTGTGATATTTGGGAGGGGTTTACTTTTTAAATCCTGCAGAACTACAATATTAATCTAATAGTTTTGAGAAGACTATAGTGGAGTTACAGTGCAGTCAGTTATAGCTACAGCATCCGTTTGTTTGCCCTTCCACTGTGTAGTCTGGGGGGTGTCCTCTGTTTTGAAGCTATAATCAGTGTAAGATGTATATTAGGCTTATCAAAAAAATGATTTTGTATTGGAATTCAGTGTTACAGTTATAGCAGGTTTATTTGTTGCAAATAATGATGATAAATTTGACTCACAGATTTGTGAATAGACAAAAAAAAAAAGAGGCCAACTCACAGGCGCACACATATCTCTACATCGCCACTGTGCTGCTGACCCATGATGCTCTGCACCTCCTCATAGGTCTTGCCCATCAGAGGGATTCCGTTCCACTCCAGGACTTGCATTCCTGCAGTGCGCACAACACAGCCACCACAGAGGAATGGAGAGAGGCGGGGGAGAAATATATCCATTAAGTTACATTTACCAACAGACTCTGCATTAGTATCTACCTTCAAAAACCTTTTTGGAGTATATAAGAAGACAGAGATAAAGTGTGTGGTTAGGGGTGGGTATATGACCATGATATCAATAAAAATGATTTATCCATAAACTTCTCTGAGCATACTGGCAATACTTACAGAGCACTGACTAACTAAATGTTTCATTACAAAGAGCTTTAACTTGGGCTGCCTAGCAGCACAACTGTTTAAGGTCTCACACTATTCGGAGATCAAATACTGACAATGTGCGAAACCCTGGAACCTTTGGCACTAGAAAATGAGTACTATGCTTTTTCCACTGGCTATCAATCCAGTACAGAAGGCTACAGTTTCACGGTTTTAGCATCTACTCAAGATTGACACATATTGGACATATAGGCACCAGTGCACTTCTGTGTCTCTAGTTTGTCTCTAGTTTCTAGTTTGAATTGGTGGCATAAGCCAGTTAGGAAGCTAGTAATAACATCATTTGTATTTATTCTAATCTCCACAGAATAAGTATTTTTGCTCATATATTCACACTCAATAGAGGAAAAGATCAGCTTTGTTTGATTTCATACATGATTCTGTGTACAATCTGATGTTAACTCATCTAGTGTCAAAGCTATAGTATAGCTAATGTGTCAGCTCACTCTCTCAAGTGGAAAGAAGTGGAAGCTTTGCTTGATTCCACACCAGTCTGTGTAAATGTAGGCATTTTGTGAGTTAGCAGAACAGTACAGTTTATTGCACATATTTTTCATTATGTGAAGAATGCATGCATTTTTTGAAGACTTGTTTTATCTGGTTTAAGTGTGGTACATTAACATTTTTGTTGTTGCTTCTTCTGTAGTTCTTAGCTAGCTAACTAGCAAGTGAATGTAGCATCAGATCACAATGATATCTGGGAAAATTGGGGCTGAAACATGAGGCCACGGGAACACAGAGTTTCTTCTAGAAAATTTAATAAGGGAACATCAGGCCCTGGAAGTCTGTTTTCAACCAATTTCAATGAGAAAATGAATTGCCTGGGGAACATACAGTGCTGTGAAAAAGTACTGCCCCTTCTTAACTACTTCTATTTCCTGGCTCTTTGTCACATTTGAATGTTTTATATCATCATATTACTTTTAATATTAGACAAAGATAACCAATATAAACACAAAATGCTGTTTTAAAGTGATGATTCCATTTACTGAAAGAAAAATGCTGTTCAGCCCTACGTGACACTATGTGAAAAAGTAACTGCCCCCTAGCTACTAAATCAACCAGTTAAGTAAATTTGACTATTGGGTTCAATGTCACTATCCACAAGAAGACATGATTAGTGCCAGACTTACTGAATCTAAACATTACTTAAACAGAACCTGCCTGGCAATGTGAAGCAGACTAGAAGGTCCAAAAAGTAGTTCATGACATGATTAGTGCCAGACTTACTGAATCTAAACAATTACTTAAACAGAACCTGCCTGGCAATGTGAAGCAGACTAGAAGGTCCAAAAAGTAGTTCATGATGCCACATTCTGAACAGATTCAAACACAGATGCGAAATAAAGTCACTGAAATCTATCAGACCAAGAGAAGGGTTTCAGAGCCATTGCTAAGGCCCTGGGACTCCAGCGAAACATGTTGAAAGCCATTATACACAAATGGATAAAACTTGGAACAGTGGTGAACCTTTCTAGAAGTGGCTGACATACCAAAATTTCACCAAGAGTGCACTGATGACTCATGCAGGAGGTCACCAAAAACCCAGATGAATGTCTAAGGAACTACATGACTCACTTGCCTCAGTTAAGCTCACTGTAAACGACTCTACAATAAGAAAGACTTTGAGCAAAAATGGCATTCATGGGAGAGTTGTTAGGCTCATCTCGCATTTGCCAAAAAAAAACATTTACATGACCCCTAAAACTTTTTGGGATAATATTCTGTTGGACTGACGAGACAAAACATTTTGGAAGAAATGGATCTCATTACATCTGGCATAAAGGTAACATCGCATTCCACCATAAGAACATCAAATCAATGGTCAAACATGGTGGTGGTAGTGTGATAGTCTGGGACTGCTTGGATGACTTGTCTTAATTGATGGAACCATAAATTCTGCTCTCCATCAGAAAATCCTGAAGGAGAATGTCTGCCCGTAAGTTTGTGACCTAAAGCTCAAGTGTAATTGAATTATGCAGCAGGGCAATGGCCATAAGCACACAAGCAAGTAAGTTTTGGAGTGGCTGAGTCAAAGTAACTTGAATTTTATTAAGATGCTGTGGCAAGATCTTAAACTGGCAGTTCATGCTCAAAAACCCTCCAATGTAACCAAGTTCAAATAATTATACAAAGAGGAGTGGGCAGTTACTTCGCATGGGTCATTTATGTTTTGAATAAATCTTTATCTTCAATAAATGGAATGATCATTTAAAAGTTGCATTTTTGTTTACTCATGTCTTTATCTTATATTAAAATTAGTTGGATGATCTGAAACGATTAAATGTGACAAATTAGCAAAAATAGAAAACAGAAAAAAGAAATTGGGTGAGGGGCAAATACTTTTTTACAGCACTGTAAGGCCCTAGGAACACAGGGACAACCCTGCATAAAAAGACAATGAAAATGTTGAGCTCAGGTATAATGATTGTTCCAGCTGTCTAAGCAAGTGGAAACGACCTACAACTAGAACCGCAAGCTCTGTTCGTTCCTGTTTGCGTCAGTTCTTGTTTTTGAGTGTGTAGTGGAAAAACACCCAAGAGAGCATAAATGGTCCTGTTTAATTTGATGTAGTCATGTGCAGTAAAACACTGTGCATGTTCTGCATTTGGCACTACAGGTTCATAGTCAAGCTTAATAATGTTACATATCATGCATTGTAGAAAATGTCTTCAAGTATTTTTAGTGTTTATTTGTGTCATATTACCCACCTCTGTCTGTGGTGGAAATGTCACACCAAAACTATGTATATCCATTTATAGAACCTTATAAACCCCTTAGAAGAACTTTGCTGACATTGGATATTAAACACTGTCTTGAAATGTAGCATTTAGCAATTTAAAAATCCAAAAAACAAGAAAAAACTGCATCATCCAGAAACTGTAGAAGCAAAATGGAGCACGCATATACACACCATTTGCATTCCTCTTAAATTAGCCTCCCTAAAAAGACACCCTATTCAATTAGAGGGAAGTGTGAGCCAGGAAAGAACACAGACAAATAAATGAGTGAAGGTAAAAGAGCTGAGAAAGAAACACTGCAAACCACTCTCAGGGCCAACTCCTCAGCACTTACATAAATGAAAGTGAGTCTTCAGATAGGCCTTTTGCTTACGAAGCTGTTCAGGAGCTAAGACACAGAAGAACATCATTCACATGTCTGCCATGGTCTAAACTACTGGCCCTTGGCCCTTCATGGCAATTCAGACAAAATGCTCTAAAGAATGAGTTACATTATGTCTTCAAAGTCAGGTGGAACAAATTAAGCATGAATTTCCCCTACATGTATTTTGGGAGAGTCCTAGCAATGAGCACAACTGATTTTTTGTTTCTTCCTCTCCCACTAATATCAGTAGGCTGAACTGTAGTCTGATGCCTTTACTGCAGGAGGTGCTATCATATTACAACAGAGGAAATGGCTTTTAAGATGAACACCATATGCTTGAGTAATCTAAAACACATCAGAGCTCAAATACTGCAAAGACAAAATAACATATGAAAAGGTTATTGTGGATTAAATGGAAAGTATAATAAAAGGCTTTCAGGTCTTAACAGTATGGGGATATTAACAGCAACTAAACATGCATTTCATCGTTTCTGTAGAGAGGAAAACATTTTTGCATTTATTCACTGCTGCAGAAAAAATACTTTAGCTCTGTAATCTTAGGATGAAAATGATAGCATTAAAGGTGACTCTGGTGTTGATAAGCCTCTAAAATAATAACCCAAGCACCAAGGCTCTCCATCACTGTCCCAAAGGCCATAGCATGCTCAGTTCAGCTCCGTATCTATGAGATGGGCTTATCTAGAGTGACAGGAGATGCTGAGTTAGCTACAGTCCATGGGGACAGCACAGTCATAGTGCACACTAGTCAGAAACGAGAAATGCCTGCTTTAAGCTACATCTGCCTGAAATGGGGCCAATAACGTTTGTCAAAGTGTGCTATTTTAATAATTGCACAAGGTACTACAGTTGATATATAAAATAACATCAAAAAGAGCAAATGAACAGCTATTATGAGGAGCACCGGTCCTGGCTTTTTTCCCTCAGCCATGGCCCTGTCTAATTAAATGTAAAAATCTCACCTTCTACCACCTTCCCTGTGCGCTCAGCAGAGCCTCCAGCCGACACTTTAGCGATGTATGCTCCAATCTCTCCATTAGAACCTGGAATCTCCTTTCCTCCCACCACTCGGATGCCCATCCCGCTCCCTAAACATGGTATGCAAACAGCTCCTTAATAGTTTTGCTTTTAGTATGTAACACACTGACAAAATATACATCAAAGGCTACTCATTAGATCATAGTTTACAGGGAAGTCTGCTAATGTTTCAACATTTCTGCATGATTTAACAGTCAGGTAGTAACATACAGCATCTCACAAAAGTAAGTATACCCCTCACATTTCTGCAAATATTTTATTATATTTTTTCATGGGACAACACTACAGAAATGAAACTTGGATATAACAAAGTAGTGAGTGTACAGCTTGTATAGCAGTATAGATTTACTGTCCTCTGAAAATAACTCAACACACAGCCATTAATGTCTAAATAGCTGGCAACACAAGTGAGTTCCCCTCACAGTGAACATGTCCAAATTGTGCCGTTGTCCCACGGGGTGTCATGTGACTCTTTAGAGCTACAAGGTTCCAGGTGTGAATGGGGAGCAGGGCTGTTAAATGTGGTGTTTTGGGTACAATTCTCTCATACTGGCCACTGGATATTCAACATGGCACCTCATGGCAAAGAACTTTCTGAGGATGTGAGAAATAGAATTGTCGCTCTCCACAAAGATGGCCTAGGCTTTAAGAAGATTGCTAACACCCTGAAACTGAGCTATAACACAATGGCCAAGGTCATACAGCAGTTTTCCAGGACAGGTTCCACTCAGAACAGGCCTCGCCAGGGTCGACCAAAGAAGTTGAGTCCACATGTTCAGCGTCATTTCCAGAGGTTGGCTTCAAAAAATAGAAGACAAGCAGTCCAAGAACATGGATTACTGGAACCATGTCCTGTGGTCTGACGACACCAAGATAAACTTGTTTGGCTCAGATGGTGTCCAGCACGTGTGGTGGCACCCTGGTGAGGAGTACCAAGACAACTGTCTCTTGCCTACAGGTGGTAGCATCATGGTCTAGAGCTGCATGAGTGCTGCTGGCACTGGGGAGCTGCGGTTCATTGAAGGAAACATGAATTCCAGCATGTACTGTGACATTCTGGAGCAGAGCATGATCCCCTCCCTTCAGAAACTGTGCCGCATGGCAGTTTTCCAACACGATAATGATCCCAAACACACCTCCAAGATGACAACTGCCTTCTTCTTCTTCTTCTTTCGGCTGCTCCCTTTAGGGGTCACCACAGTGGATCATCTGCCTCCATCTTGCCCTATCCACTGCCTCCTCTACTTTTACACCAACCATCTCCATGTCCACCTTCACTACATCCATAAAACTTCTCTGAGGTCTACCTCTTCTCCTTCTACCCGGCAGCTCCATCTCCAACATTCTTTGACCAATAAGATGACAACTGCCTTGCTTATTGTAAAAGTGATGGAATTCTATGCCCAAAAGGGTTAAGGCAGTGGCCTATAATAATCATTGTCATGCAAAATATTGACACTCTGAGCACAATTTGGACATGTTCACTGTGAGGTGAACTCACTTATGTTGCCAGCTGTTTAGACATTAATGGCTATGTGTTGAGTTATTTTCAGAGGACAGTAAATCTATACTGCTATACAAGCTGTACACTGACTGCTTTAGGTTATATCCAATTTCATTTCTATAGTCTTGTCCCATGAAAAGATATTATAAAATATTTGCAGAAATATGAGGGACGTACTTACTTTTGTGAGATACTGTATAGCAGCATTATGTAGTCAGGATATAAAACTAATAAGTATACAGTTAATTGTTCTGTTCTTTTGTAATTTCTACTGTTGCTGTGTTTGGCAAAGCAACATCTAAGCTGACTGGACGGCTGTGTCTCAGAAAGGTATAAAAACCATTAAAAGTTTTGTCCACTGCTTTATCCTGTGTGGGAAGCATTTCCAAAATGCAGAACTTTAAAAAGGCTCTTCCCTCACACAACTCATTTAGAAAAATGATGCCATCCATTAAAATGTTTTTTAGGAAACCAAAAGGAGTTCTTCTAAGATCTTGCCACAGAAATCCTTCTTAGCACCATTATTTTCAAGAGTGTAAAATCTGTGTATCTGTATCCATTTTATAATTTTAGGTCTTGGCACTGAACTGTAGCTACTGAAAACTAAGTACAAAGCATAGTGAAGAGTATACCTGAGACAGTGTGGTCTTTAGGGTCCCTCTGCAGTTTGATGCGAGTGTGGGGAAAAGGATAATGTATAGCTTTCACCTGCAACACAGTATACAAAATCAAAATGTTAATGAAATGAGTAACAAATATGGTAACACTTTATTTGGAGTTGTCCTTTGTAGATGATTAATAATCTCTTAACAGATTATCAGTAACACACTAACAAAAAATGAAGTGAAGTAGCAATAGTGCATCTACTGAATACATTGCAGTAGATATCTTGTAGATGTGCTGTTGATACATTACTTGATATGTTACTTGCATTAAACAAAAAACAACCTTTCCCAAAACCTAACCCTGGCTCTAATCTAAACCCTAACCTCAACCCAAAACCTATTCCAACCTTCATGTGTTTTTGACAAGTTACTAAGAGTCTATTTTACATTTGTTTCACCTAAAAGAACCACTCAAAATAAAGTGTCACCCAAAAAACATTATATATGCATACACAAAATCTAACATTTACCAGCAATAAACGTAGTAGTTATTTATCAAACAGGTCCTCACTAAATGGGCTGCCGGTCAAATATTATGTTGTAAGTTATCTAATGTATAAATTGTCAGTTTTTGTAAATGCTACAGTAGAAACACAGCAACAGTCAAACAGTCAAGTGCAGTGAAAGCAAATCATTACTTGGCAATATGTGTTTGGCAGAATGATTGTTATTTGTGATAATTCTTCTCAACCAATGTGTTGTATATATATATATATATATATATATATATATATATATATATATATATATATATATATATATATATATATATAATAAAGAGAAACCCCTTTTATTGGACATGTATGTGATCACTACCTATATGTATTTTGGAATATGCTGTCACATATATTGTATTGCATTTTCAATGTATACCAATTTTGCATGGGTGCCGAGTAGGAAATGAGTCACATTTGATGTGATGTAAACAAAATCAACTTTTTACAGCGATGATTTCACTCTAAACATTCTTCATTCTGAATTTATTTGGAGTCAGTTCCTAACTGTAGGACTTAACTCAGCCCTGTGGTTTTTTACTGTATGTATGATTGTAACACCTCACCTGTCTCCTGTCCTGTCCTGAGTGTGGTCCCCCACGGCCCTCACGAGGTTTATCAAACCAGTCAGTCTCTTCATGCTGCAGATGGTAGGCTTCAAGGGAGAGGAGAGTAACAATTGCACCACTAAACTGATTAAATTTGAAACTGTGTCCCATTCCATCTGCTTTTCTCCACCCCCTTACCACCTCTGAGAAGACTATTAGGATGTTTATTCTAGATGGATGTGGCTTAAAAGCTGGTGCTGGCCTTGGCAGCAGCACTTGTCAGGTGATAATTCAATAAGGTGGACTAACCTTACAAGGAACAGTCATGGTAAGAGGTGTGGGTCATAAGAGCAGTGGACTGAGACACAAGCAAAGGTATACGTACAGGGCATGCATGTCTTTGCATGCAAACCATGTCCCTCACACAGGGCTTGTCCACACATCATGCGCTGATAGTGGGACAGAGAGCTGCTGTGGCTTCAAACCACAACAGACACACAAACAACGAGAATGAGATGCCTTATCCACACTTCACTAGATTAACACTGATAAGCTCCAGTGTCTCATCCACACTGTGAGCTGGCCTTTTACTGTACAGCTAATGAATACAATGCTGTTAAAGAACAAAACACTCCGCAGCTCTACATCACTGTAGAAGTACCTCTTTCACACTCCACTACCTACATTACACCAAATGTATCATGTAGCTGCTTGTTCACATCTATAAAGACAGTTTGTGAAAATCATTCCAGCCCATAAAACCAGGCCTATACGGGAATATGCATGTCAAGTGATTAAAGTCAGATAACTGCTGATGATCCTTCTTAAACTGACAAATAAACTATTATTGTTATTATATAATTGCATATCTGATATATCTTGTCATAAGGGAGAGCGGGGCACAACCTCACACGGGGTAAAATGCAAAATCAATGTTTTATGAAGTTGAACGGTTTCAAGTAGAATGTGCATTTGGTCATCTTTTTGTATTTCCCATGGCATCTGTGGATTTTGACAGCAACTGAACATGTGTTTCTCAAAATTCACCTCGAAGACCAGTTTGCACCATAAAAGTAACATTTCCCATCTTGTAGGCTTTTTCCCCCATTATTAATCTCACCTGTACTACTTTTATTGCTCTCTTGGAGGCTGTTACAGCACCAGTGTGAAGCTTTAAAGCAAGTAACTCGCAGCCTCCACATAGTTGGGATTAGTTTTAAAGCCGTTTCAATTAGGCCTCATAAACAATTAGAGAAGTCCGTATTATGTACATATTTTCAGGTCTGGTTCAAATAATGTAGTTCAACCAGACCTGAAAATATGTACATATATAAAAATGAATGATTAACAAAAAAAGCTTGTAAAATACAGTTCATTTACATTTACATGTAGTATTTTTTGATTAACTATATGAGGAAATACGGACTTCTCTAATTTTTTATGAGGCCTAATTGAAATCTTTGTGTTTGCATTGATTTACCAGACTTTTTTGCAACTGCTCATTACAACTGATCCAACACTCAGGGTTGGGCAAAAAACTTTGAAAAAGCAGTGACTGTTGAAAACTGAATACACTTCTTAAATGTGCTGTTACAGCACATAAAAAGTACATAAACAATATTTTTTCCACTTAATTCACACTGTTCCTTACCATTATTTGGCAGTTTTCTTCGTGCACATATTCTGCTAACATGTTTTATGAAAAAATCTAAATCATTAAAAATAAATATCCTCTCTCAGTGCCTGCTCCAGTCTGCAGCTCCCACAATCCCCCAAGCAGAAGTCCAGTACAACGCTGATGCTAAACTTGCCACTTGCAAACATGTCCAGTACTAGGAAGTTTATTAGTTTCATCATCTCTCAAAAGAGCTCAGTAACACTCAGATTAATAACTGGCTTGTTACATTGATTTATCAGTCTACTCAGGCTTACTCAGGTTAGTACTCTATAAATATTCTCTTAAAAATGCAAAAGGTAACTGAACATTGCCTTTACAAAATGTAACTTGGACAATGTCCTCATTCATTTCTGTATTCTAAACACGTGTTCTGATTCATCCAACTCTGCCATCACCCAAAAAAAGCTGTACACTAACTCTGCTTTTGGCTGAATTATTCCAAAACAACAGCTTTTTAGTTCATTTTTTCCTATTTCAGCTTGTACCAATAAAAATCTCTCTGAAATATTTTTACAATTATTTGGCAAAAACCAAAACGTGTTAGTCTGTGCCCCGTTCTCCACTGTGTAAGCTGCAGGCAGCAAACTCTGTGTTGTCTGTTGGAAGGTTTCAGAGGTGGGTAGCTAGTAGCTAAAGAAATAAACCATTAGACGCTGTGCTAACTTACTGCAATTTTATCTGGTGTTCTAAACCCAGCCCTTTTATAACACAGTGGCCAGCATAAAATATGATAAAATACACAATTTTCAGAAAGTAATTTCAGTCATTATTAATAATATTCAACATAAACCTGTATTCTGCCTAGAAACATAATTTTAGTAGTTCTAGTTAAGAGACTAAATTGTCAGCCAAACAAAAAATAAATAAATAAATAAATAAATAAAAAGACTCAAAAAGACTCCCTCAATACAGATTTTAGAACTGGAAATAACCATTTTATAAAAAGTCCTTTTATAAAGTCTCTGGTAGTAATTAGGAACATTTCATCCAACACGTGCACTGAACTAAAACTGTAACGAGGTTGTACTTTCATGAGTAAGTTATTTTCAAACCTAGTTAAACGTCATTCTCAACACATCCTAACTCTGCTGTTGAAGAGTGTGTTGTGCTTGCTTTAGATTGCTAGAGCGGATCAAAAGGTAACTTTCCATCCTTTTGCTTGGACTCATGGGAAATGCAGTCCGTACACAGTCAGTTTTCATGTTCCTGTACTGTGGCAGACCGAGCAGCTCCACTTTTCCAATGTCCAAGCTTGTTTAAAGGTGCGGTAAACTAAGTAGTCAATCTGTGATAAATAATATGACACTGCCAGCTTCTTACCTTCCGCAGCCTGTAGCTTTTCCTGGATCAAGAAGATGCTGTAGACTTGCTAGCAATAGCTAGTTATCTAGTTAGTTTAGTAGGTCTAGTAGATTTACATTGTTAAACCTAGGAAAAAAGCGTGTGGTAGGTTGTGGTAAGTATGTTTATCTAGGGTTGCCAGGTGTCCAGTTTCGAGCTTCGTTGTGCGGTGCCTGGTTGGTACTGCCAGCCAGACATTAAAATGTCCAGTTGAGTCTCACTCTAAAGCACATGTGTCAGGCTCCAGTCCTTCTGGGCACACCTGATTCAGCGCTTCAGCTAATTAACAAGGCCATCATGAACTGAATCCAGAGTGGTGGACGAGGGGAAATGGTCATCTCAGCAGAGTCCCCAATTTGACAAGCCTGCTCTAAAGGCATTCGCTTTGACTTACGTAGATTAAGTGCCTCTCCTCTGTCATTGCGCTTTTCTCTCTGAGCACTTTGTCTGCTAAGGCTACTCTATCTAATCGCTACAGCTGTTGCCAAGTTGAAATGAAACACTGAAACCTACGCCACTACTTTCATTATTACTCAATTACATTCGTGAAGAAAGTAATCTGCTTTTTACTTAGTTACATTTTAATTGTTTAGCTGCCAATTTCTTCAGGTTATGTACGTTGTAGACACCACTTGTGCTGATTTGTGAGCATTCACACCTCTGACTTAAGGTTTTATTATTTTAGAGCATGAATATCAAATGAGGAACAGTACCCAATAAACTTTTAATATAACTTTTCTAATAAACAGTTTTTTTGGTGATAGATGTGGTTGATTGTCTGCTGCTCAGTATTTACTTATGTTTGTGGATCTGATACTTTTTGTACTTCTATTCAAGCTGTATTTTGGAAAGACTTGAGTCATTATTTTACTGAAGTAACAAAACTTTCTATTGAGTATTTATTTTGGTTGCTCTACCCACCTCTGCAAAGTTTCAACTATGGTCAGTTATTTCTTGAATTCAAATCAAGTGACCTGAGACGAGAGCAGTCTGGCTTAAGTAGTTCTATAATAAAGGACATTACTGAGTGACATTAAATCTGCCGTACGTTCACTCCTTCACTTGTGTGAGGATGCATTGATCATGCTGTGAACTTATGACCCTTTGATGGACTGAACTGAAACCTCAACACACTGAGATCTGGCATTCCAACATGCCATTATCATGGTAAAACACATATGTAGGCATGTAGATATGCATGTGTCCTTGTGGATATGATCAGGTCATGTGAGTTACCTAGTGCAGTATATGAACATGAATCCAGGATGGGGCTGAGGTGCACCACAGAGATATGCCCATCAGTCAAGACTATGGCACGCATGGGACGAGTTGATTTATGTTTAATGGGATTTTGAATGCCATTGTACAATAACTCTCACCTTCTACCTTCCAGCTAGGACGTCCTGCTGTGATGCAAACATTGCATTTCAGTGGATTTGTACAAAAACAGCTTTAGAGAAGGCTGTTTTGAAATGGTTGTTTACCCAGAGTAAAGACTGCCTATGTGACAGTATAGTGTACATACTTTAACAGTAATGTACGGTTCAATTCCTTTTGTACACATGCAGTGATACTGAATGCAAAGGGTCAGTGCACCCAACAGCGTCCTGCCAGGGGTGTTGAATGTGTTTTTATTGGAGCTGGCATGAATACATAACTCAAAATTGTATATTTTGCAGAAAATTGATTGATAAATCAATCAACTGCAGGGCATATAAGGATACTACAGATTGCACAGCTAAATTTTGTTGTCTCTTAACAGTACAAAGCAACTTTATAATACACTCATAGAAATAATACACCACAGCTTATGCTAACAATTAAGGAAAAGACAAGTAAACCCAACTGCTCAATTCATTCATGCCAGCCCCTTTTGCTATAATGTATGTAAAACAAACCTTCTTTGAAACATTGGAATATTTATTTGCCAAACTGATCCCTAAAGTTTTTCAAAGAGGTACAGATATTATATATTAGTTAATTGGCTGTCAGTATTAGTTTGCTGAAGTGATGAGTGGTTTGGGTCATTTTTAAATAGGCTAATGGTGTTAGCGGTGACAGACGGTGTTATAGTTGCATTCAACATTTAAACAGGTAAATGGTTGATTTATAGAATACAACTACAATGATATTCTACCGTGTCTGATACCCTCATGGACGAGCCTGGGGTCACTTCTGTGCAAAACCATCATGGGGTCATTTAGTGCTGCAAACCAAAGCATATTCACATTCTTAAAACTGCTTTGGGTCGATAATGTATAATGTAATCCTCACAGTATTTCATGGTCCAGGACTATATCTTATGACTTAATAAATCCCACTCTGATACAGTAAGTACTACAACTACTAAGGGCCAGTACTTCAGACACAGACTCAACTTAGCTCTAGAGTGCACAGCAGTTTCATTGACAAATCCCTGCATAGATTTCCACTGAGGAAAAATGTGCTCAACTTACTCAACTAGAGATTAATTCCAGTATACACATAGAGTTAAAAGTAGTCCAGTAACAGGACCTATGTTTGTTTTATTTCTACTACATACTATCCTTTCAATAAATACAGCAAAGCAATGACACTGTAAACTGAAACATTAACTAAAACAATTATTTACGTAGTACACTCTTCCTAACCTAAATGTTATAACTGAAGTGCACATAACATCAAGAGGCATCATGTACAATCATATGTACTGTAGATACTCACATGCAGGGAATAAAATATAGTTCCAAGACAAACGGCAATCCCAACACAGCATTCAGTTTAATGATCACTCAAAAAGCCATGCAGTAAACAGCAAGCACCTTTATCATTATCCAAAAATTATGGACTGTTTTTCCAGGAACACTGTAAGCTTAGTTTTGATGAAATTACACTGTCTACTGGAATTCAATCTTTAAGTCAATCTAGAATAAGCTTAATCAGTGTCTGGAAAGCATTAACATGCATTGAAAGGAATGATTAAAGCGCAGATAATTTGGAGAATTCAAATAGCAATTTATTAGGAAACTGGATGTAGTGCCTCCAAAACATTTGCCATTGAAGTGTTTATTATCATTAGAATTTTTTACTGTCATAAATTTTTTATTTTAATTTAGTAATGATAGTCACTGACTGGGAGAAGTAGTGACAGGCTTAATTTACACCATCGTGTTAGCATGTACTTAATACCAGCTAGCCAAGATGAGGCACACAAAAACTGAATGCACATTTTCTTATACTAAACTTGTGAGACAACTGAAACTAAACAAAACCGGCTGACATGAATTCTAGACTTGTTTAAATGACTATACAGTATACCTTTTTATAACATGTTCACACATTTTTTAAGCAGATCTCCAAAGTAAGTTCTAAGTGCTGTTTAATTATTACAACATCTACATAACTACTGAATCTACATTCTCATTTTAGTACTGCAGTAAAATATTAGAAGCAGAAAGCATTCCCTTCTGAACACTACATATCCCTGAAGATTTATGGAGGCACCTGGTATACAATCACAGAAAATGACTGATGACCATTTTATATAAAAGACAGAACCCTATTTGCATACTTGCTGTAAGCAACTACTTGAAAGAGAGAGGAAAGTGTTCAGAAAATAATCAATGTGAGTAGCATGCAAATGAACTAAAACAGTGACTAAGTATTTAAATATGAAAATCTTTATACATAATATATTATGTATAAGACTAAAAGAAACTGAAAGTGAAGACTGTCATGCACATGTACAACAATGCAATGTACTTCTAAACAAGTGCAAGAAAATCATTACACAAAAACAAACAGGTGTGAAAAATTAGAACTTACACACACGTATATGAACACAATCAGGATCATGCATGAGATACATGTCAACCAAGGCTGTGTTTAAAGTAAGCCTCCGAGCAAATTTACCTTCGCTGTCTGACATAGCTCCCTGTAGATCATCCATAATGAAGGCTATATCTCGATCATAGCCACGCGTTCGTGATTCTTCTCTCATATGCTGCTGTACTTCTGGTAAAGAGTGACTGGAACCAAACTGATCCCGAGAGTCAGCAGAGATAGGTGGGAGTGGACCTGCAGATGCTCTTGCCATACCCATGGGTTGCCCCACAGGGCTCAATGGACTCTCTTCTTCTGAGTTCTGTGCCACAATCGGGATACGGCCCCTGCTCTGGCTGATGGGCAGACTAGTCGGCTTTGCCCTTGCCATACCAAACTGGGAATCTATGCTTTCACCCTCTGTCTTTAACCTCAGCGAAGAACTGGAAAGGTCTCTTTTGATGGATAAATCAAGTCCATACACAGAGGAAGGCCTAGAAGAAGGTCTGGACCGGGTACCACTGGGGTAAGTGCCATCGTCTTGGAGGGATGATCTCAAGGTTGGGCCAAGATTAAGAGACTGACCAAGGGTCAGTGACTGAGTCAGGTTAGTACTTAGTGTGGAGCCCAGGTACTTCTGCTGCTCAGCTATGTTCTTCCTCAGACCAAAAGTGATTTCATCTTGTAGGAGCCTTGCCCTGCTGGATAGTCCACCCACTGCTGAGCCAGTGGATGCCAAAAAACCACTGTAATCAGGTTCCAGGTCCCTGCTCTCTTGTATGGGGGAAAATTTAGTAATTTTAGGGTCAATTAGTGCTCTCTTATTCTTTAACTGTTTCTGATAAAGGACTGAGGCTGGAAGCTGTTTAGCTGCTTGTTTTTCTAGAGTGAGCCTTCCAATGCTATATTTCTCAGACTTAGGGAAATGTCTGAAACTGTCAGCATGGAGGTAATGAGGCAGACCTGTGAGTTGTTCCAAACCATCTGTGCCCCTCCTGAACTCTTGCTTGATTTGCTGCTTTAGCAGTTTTAACTCATACGGTTCCTCCATTGAGTCCTCATCTGGCTTACCATATGAATGCAGCCTGGAAGCAGCTTGAAGAGGTCCAAGGAAATCAGTCACATCTGATGTTCGACGAACTTCAGCAGCCCTGAGCAAGCGGTCAGTTTTACTCATATCTTTATCAGGGATACTGAAGCTGGAGCTCAGTCCTGTGGAGCCCTTGGTCAGCTCCCCTATGTCATCGATCATAACATAGTTTCTGGCATTGTGATGGTCAATGTCTGCATAGAATGACTCTGCTGATATGCTAGACATGGGGCTGCTAGCCATACTGCCTCTTTCCTCCAGACCCAATCTCAAGTCTAAGTTACCATATTTGCCCCCAAGATGTGAGACACCATAGGCACTCTCTGTAGATGTGGGAACAATCAAGAGAGGCTGATTCCGTATCACCTCATAGTTTGTTGTTATCTTTGGCTCCAAGTCAGACAGTGTAGTCTGGCGGCTTTTCTGTTGCATCAAAAGGAGCTGTGAGGCATGGTCATAACCAGCTTGTTGGGATTGTTGATTGAGTGTAGGCACTGATGAATACATTGATTGGGTCTGGTAGGGGGACACTTGTTGGTGATAAAGGGACTGCTGTTGGTACAGGTTCTGCTGGGAAAAATGACTTGGTGTCCCAGTTTGAGAGGCATATTGATAGTGGGAGTATGGACTTCCAAGTTGTGCGTACTGAGAATCAGCTTCAGTCTGTGGTGGGATGAATTGGTTGAACTCTGACTGAGGGGCAGTTCGTGGCCGCTCCAGTCCATGGCCATTACCTCGTGCTTCTCTGATGTTGCTGACCTCACTATCAGACATATAGTCACGCTCCTCTGCCACACCTTGCAAATAAGCCCTCTCCCTTTTCTCCCTCTCTTTCAGTAAAGCCTCCTTCCTTCGATTAATGCCCATCTCAAGATACCTCAGTTTGGCATCTATCTCTTTCTCCTCCTCATCTAGCTCTGCTTGCTTCTTACGGAGTTTAGAAGACTCTCTCTCAACCAAATCCAGTTCTTTGTCAATATCTTGTAGGATTTTGGCTCGAGCCATGGTGGTGTTTCTGCACATTCTTCTGCGAGCAGATCCAGTACTATATCCTGAAGGGCCAACAATAGTATCCTCTTCTGGTGGTGGATGAGGAAGAGTGCGCTTTACTTTCTTCTGAGAGCCTACAGTGGTACCACTCTGTGAGCTCTTGCTCTGCAGATGAAAAACATTTGTTTTTTGTTTATTCTGAAACCTTTTTTTCTCTATTCTATCTAAAATGTTTTATAAATTCAGATCATCTGCTGTGAAATTTGACTCTGAATTTCACAAAAGAGAACTTGTTAAAAGTTATGCTTTAAAGGTAGCCCTTCATGCAAACTGTCAACTTAGAAGCAGAGATATTATCAATAATGAAAACAGCAATATTATAACTTTTCAAAATTAATTTTAGTAATACTTACAGAATAGGCATCCACATACTGGTACATGACTCTGTCATCGGTGGTGGGACTGAGAGACTTGGGGTCAGACAGAGATCGTTGTGAGGCCTTCAGGGATCTAGGGCTACTTGGATGTCTTGATGGTTCAGCTGTAAGCATCTTCTGTGAGCCTTTTGCAGGAGACACAGGTGAAACTGGAGAATACAATACCTTCGGAGATTTGGGTACTGATGAGATCCCAACACCATCTGCTTTTAGATGTGTGCTGACACCAATTTCAATAGGAGTTGAGTGTCTCTTATCTTTGTCAGACGTAACATCTGAGTCACTTTCTGTTTGCCCTCCTCGGTGTAGGTCTACTGTGGTATCTATTTGAGCCCTGACGGGGGACCTCTTAATGGTCCCTGAATGATCGGTTTGAACGGAGATCTCAGCCACAGTTTGGACTGCAATGCTGGATACTTTTGAGCCTTTACCTCGTTCGCCATCAGCATATCTGCTTGAACGAGACCTACGCCTGCTCCTAACAGGGACATCCCATTCATCCTGATCCTCATCATCAGTTTGAACACAACTGTCTACACTTCTCCTATTCCTCCTTCTCCTGCCAGGGTAAGGCTTTTCCACCTCATCCTCCTCATCTGTCTGAACTCCACTTTCTGCTATTTTCTTACCACTTAACCCTACACTTTCCTCATTGGCTTCCTTTGATGTGGAGGGCAGTTTCTTAGAATTCTCTGAATCTTTAAGAACACCTTCTAATTTAGATAAAGTTGAACTACCAGCAGTGTACCAATCCCCACCAGTTAAAGGGTCATGGATAGTTATTGCAGATGATGTAGAATTGTCATCCTTCACGGGCCAGTACTGGCCATTATCTGTTTTAGAGTACTGGGCATCCAAAATGATGCCTGAGCCAGTGGGTTGAGACATCTCTTCATTTGGCTCAAAACCATATGGATATATTTTCTGCTCTTCTAGCTGTTGCTGTAGTTGCTGCTGTAGATGATGGATTTGCTCAAGTTGTAATTGCTGCTGGGCAAAGGTTTCCTGTTGAAGAATGAAATGGGCCTTGCGTTCTTCCTCCTGCTGCATTAAGAGTTGATGTTTCATGCTCTGAAGTTCTTCTAATTCCTTTTGCACAATAAGCTGTTCTTGTTCACGATAGCGCTGTATCTCCTGCCTCTCCCATTCAAGCTCCTCAGCAAGACACAGCTGCTTCAGCTTCTCTAACTGCAAAAACTCACGCTCAGCCTGATACTGCTGGCTCTTACTGTCATCCAAGGCAGGGAAATTTGGGGAAACCAGGGCATCCAGTGAGGCTGCTATGGCCTCAAGAGTAGCATCAGAATACAGTTCTGGGAAGGCTGTTAATGAAGGAAGGAAGTTGGCTAAGGCAGAAGGCAGAATATCCTTGGATGGATCAGAGTCCAAAAATATTGATTGGTTGGTTCCAGTGGTATGTATGAAATCATATGGTGAAGGCTGGTTCTGAAGTGTTGAAAATGGCTCAGTTATACTGCTGAGACTGTTGTATGTTGTACTGAATATTGAGCCTGGCTGAGTTGTAATTGCATATGTGGATGGAATGGGTGCAGAAACAGATGAGTATACAACTCCATTAGATGATCTTAGTACACTATTTAGCCCAAAGGATGTTCCTTGAGTGGTGGAAAATGACAGCGTGCCTTTCTTTGAGTAGTCCAGGGCTTCATCTGTAGTGGTCGGAAAATGTACACTTTAGTGAAATAAATCAGCTGGTTTTGCATGCACTGTATACTGAGGCCATGCAGTTTCTGACAAAAGGACTATAAAAAGGAAACCAGAGAGCATGCAAAAATCTTGTGATTCTTGTCACATTAGCACGACGCAAAGCCAAAACATTGAGGGAGAACACGAAGGCACATGCATGCATCTGCGTAAAAAAAGAAGAAAAGGCAAATGAATGAAAATTATCAGTGACTGAAAAAAAAACTAGAAAAAAACATGTATTTACACAAAGAAAGAATAGTGAAAATAACAATACTGACCTGTTGACATTTTTGCTGATGTCAGATCAATTGCCCCATCTGATGCCCCATTCTGGTAGCCATATCCATTCTTGTTCTCATAAGGGAACAGCCCAGTTTCCACTTCCGACATAGAGACGACCATTTTACTGAGGTCTTTAATTCCAAGGGATGTGGCATTATCGTACTGATAGTGATCATCTTTAAAACCCAACTGGTTATCTGGTTGTGTGGTCACTGGAGGCTGTGTTCTGCAGCTGCCTGTGAATGGAAGCCTATACAGGACATCACAGCACACTGTTCTCCTACCTGCTGTCAAATCTACAGGTGCTGCATCGTCCTCAACAACAGTTGTAACTATGCCAGAGGAAGAAGACAGAGCTACCATGGCTTTCATTGGCTTTGATGTAGTTAGATCTATAGCTTCAACAGCTGATGGCTCAGTATGTATAGGTACACCAGCCTTTGTACAGGTTACTGGGGCCACAGGTAAAGAATCGGCAGTTGTTTCAGTAGCCCCACAAGATAGGTTGACGGGGATCTCTGTACTGGTTGTGGGTTTTGGTTGTGAATTTACTGGTCTGTATACTATTTGTGCCAGTGGCTCAAATGGTTTATATGTTGTAAGCGACAGAGGCATTGAAGTGGCACTTCCTAAGTTAAGGGGCTTATCAGCTATGTTATCCTTGTATGTAATTGTAGCAGTGCAGGTAACAATTGTGATATTATCTGTCACAACAGAAAGTGTTGTAGCAGGAGTTATCTCAGCACTTAGATTTACAATTTCTGGCTGCACAGCAGTTGTCTGTCGACCACTTGAATCACTTGAGAAGGACTGTCGACTTGCCTCGGGGGCTGTCAGATCCATTCCTTTGTCAGTCATTGTAACATTAACCTTCAATGTTGTGAGATCTATGACGTCACCAGGATAGTGCATCTTTCCATTCTGTATAGGCTTTGTTTGTGTTTTTGTCATTTCTGGCTGGACTATGACAGTCATACTGGCATGGTCTGGCACAGGTTCTACAGGTATTCTTTCTTGGACAACTGACACAGTAGTAGTCCTCTGGACTTCAGTTGTGACAACTTGGGTAACAATGTTAGGTATGGTATCAGGATGCTGTTCTGTTTTCGAAATTGCAGAGTACACCTGGCTCATACTTGACACAACTTTATCAGGTCCTCTTATTTCTTGACTCTCTACTGACTTTGTGAACTGAGTATATGTTACTGGTGCAGTTGGCATAACTGTTGCAGTATAGACTGCTGGATCCTCTTGTTGTGGTTCAAAAATTGTTTGGTGTTGCTGAATCTGTGTTACAGCAACTGGTGATGGACTTATTGCAGATATAGCCTCTTCTGAAGCAGACACAATTAGTACTTCCTCCATCTCCAACCCTTGTACAGTCTGACTATTTGTGGATAATGGGAGTTGGGTAATTGTTATAGGAGCAGAGCAAACTGTTTGCATGGATTGTCTTTCAGGCTCTTGCATAACATCAACAGAAACCATTGGTTCCATTGCATGTGTTGGGGTAGGAGATCCTGTAAAGGCTGCTGGCTTCACCGCTATAGTTGCTTCTGTCAGTAGCGATGTAGGTACCACTGATTCAGAAACCATGGCTAATGGTGCTGCAATAGGAGGTGTAGCATACACTGTTGGTGCAGAGATCACTGTTGACAGAGTATTTATTGTTGGTTCTGTGGTCACAGCTGGTACTTCAGCCACATTTGGTGCCTCAAAAAATGCATAAGGTGATGTCACAGTTGGTGCTGAAATTACTATTGGTGCAGTGTACACTGTTGTGGTTACAGGTTGTACAGCAGTCATCATCATTTCCTTCAAAACTGGTGGCCCAACAGTCCATGGTTGCAGCACAGATGCTAGTGCTGGTTCTACTGCTTTTGATACTGAAACAATTGGGGCAGTCTCTGGTGGCACTGCTATAACTGGTGAGACATGCACAGTTTGTGCTGGAACTATCACAGGTGGTGGTATCATGACTGGGGCTGATATTACTTTTGGTGGCGCAGCTACTACTGGTGCTGGAACCACAGTAAGTGGTGCAGATACTGCAGGTGGGGAAAACACTCTCGGTGCAACAGCAGGAGCCTGTTGCTTAGGAGTTGGTAGAGATGATCTTCGTATTGGAGCTTGGGTTGTAATTCCTTCTACCGGTGACCCTGGTTCTGATGGCAATGTTATCACCACATATGTCTCAAGAGTTTTAGCAAATCGAGGTGACAAGGGTGATTTTGGCGATGAAATACTGTGTTTACTATCAACAGGGGCAGTCAAACTGAGCGAGAGGGCATTTGGGGGTTCTCTTGTTCTTGGTAATGTTGCAGCTCGACCAGTTTGAGCAACTGTGGGTTCAGGAACAACTGGTGGCTTTACACTCTCTCTTGACCTGTGGCTAAACACTAGACCAGCTGGTACACAAATTGGTTTGGGTGGAACTGGAGGTGGTGGTTTATGTACTGGGGCTACAGTTTGTTTTACTACTGCACTTGGTGCTGTGCTGGTCATACTTGTAAGAGACTCAGAAGGAGCAGCCCTGACAGATGAGAGAATGGGAAACGAATGTTGACTAACAGGATTAGGTAAAGTATCAGGTGGCAGGTCTGGTGGTGAAGCTGCAGGAGGTGGTGGAAATTCAATGATGGGCCTTTCTGTTCTTTCATGAGAGACAGATGTCACTTGGGGTTCAGGTTTTGTTGACACAAAAGTTGACTGCGTTGCTAGGCCAGCTGTCCATCCCATACTTGATACAAATTGAGCAGCATCTGTACTGATTACAGGAGGTACACTAACTACAACAGGATGACTTCTGCCTTCTTCAATAGAGTTTGCTGCTGCCATGGCATTATTGACAATATCTTGTGTTGTTTGATTCATCACAGACATATTTTCAAAGTTTGGCAAAATGATGACAAAATGACCTTGTCTTGTCTGCATAGTAGCTGATCTATCAGAGGCATCTACTGTAGGTTGAATATTACCTATCCTTGACTGTATGTCCAGTACCACGGATTGAGTGGGTTGAGAAGGTAAATCTGTAAAGGCAGCAGCTGTAGTTAGTGCAGAAGTAATGACAGGGATTTCTTTTGTAGCAATATAATCTGCATGAATTCTGGTTTGACCAGCAATAGGTAATGCAGGGATTGTTGTGGTTGCTACAAGCGAACTATCTACATTTTGACTAAAGATTGAAATTTGAGCAGAATCTGTGTCTGGGGGCATAATTTTTCGGTCTGTGGCAGGAATAGCATGTGGAACAGATGACAGTGGTACTGAAGGCTCATGATGAGTAATTAGTCCTGTTTTTTCTGATATAGGAGGACAAATGGAGGCATGCTCCATGGATGCAGAGGAGATAGGAACTGAAATGTGTGATAGAACAGAGATCTGTTGAGCTGTAGTGGTAGGGTATGTTGGGATGGATACTGATATGGATGTTGGAACAGAAACAGAAACTTGTTCTACTGATGAGGTTGTTGGAACAGGAGGAGGGGCTACAACATTTGCAGTATGAACTGGAGATTGGGAAGGTGAAGTAACCAGGTCTGGCATTAGGACAGTAACTGAAGCAGCTGGTGAAACTTGAACAAGTGCTCGGGATGAATGATCTGCAGTGGATCCAGCAGATGAGATTGACTCTAAAAATGGTACTGAAGCTGGATGCTCCGATGCAGAAGACATATCAGACATGTGCACAACAGGAGCTGGGATTACATATGGGATTGGGACTTGTGCTGAAGACACAGATGCACGTGAGGAATCTAGTACTGTAGACCCTGCAGCATCCACAGAGGTTTGTATTGAAACAGAAATAGGAATTTGCTCATGCAATGAATCTGTGGATGATGTTGGCAAAGTTGGAGAAAGTTCCAGGACAGAATTTGAAACTACAGTCTGCAAAACTGAATCTAGCACAGGTGATGCCACTCCATCTGGTATTTTAACAATAATGGCTTCTGAGGTAGGCAATGTCTTTGGTGTTGACTTTGGAGCTAGAGGTGGTTTAGAAACAGGAACTTCAGCGAGCATAGGAGCTGGGCTTTGTTTCGAAGCTAATGGTGGTTTAGTATCAGAGACTTCGGCTGTTTTAGGTGCTGAAGTTTGTTTTGCAATTGGTGGTTGTTGAGAAACAGAAATGTCTGCTACAGCAGAAACTATGGTTGGTTTTGGAGCTAAAGGTAGTTTAGAAACCTCTGGTGGGGAAGGAGCTGTTGCCACTGTTGTGACTTGTGGCAGAGATGCCCTTTCTTGAAAGGAAACTGCATCAGGATGGACTTTTACCTCTGAGATTTGGGGAGCTGGCTCAGAGACTGAATCTGGCATTGTAATTGTAACTGGAGCTGAGTCAGGTACAACAGCTCTTGAGCTTTCAATAACAGTAGGGGTTTCAGGAATGAAGCCTGACTCTGGTGTCTGATCTCTAAGTGATGACGTTGCTGAATCTGGAGATGAAGTTTGTGGAGACAGAGGAGATGGCGTTGAATCCCAAAATGAAACATTTTCTAGCACAGGCTTTGTTTGAGGAACTTCACACAAAACAGATATGGGTTCCATTTCTACTGACTGTGTCTGTGCTGAAGGTTCTGTTTTAACAGAACTGTAAATAACCTGAGTAGTGTCCGTTGACACAGCTATTTCATGTTCTTGTGTACTACTATCTTCATCCCCAGCTTCATCTTCACCGGAGGAACACTGAGTAATTTTCAGGTCAGGAATAGGATAGAGAACTTTCTTCACAGATAAATCTTCAGAAGGTGACTCAGAAATGTAAGGCTGCATAGCACATTCAGTAGGTTCAATTGCATATTCATCCTTAATATTGTCCTCCTCACCACTTGAGGGAATTAGTATCACTTCAGGGGAATCATATGAAGGCTCAGATAAAGATATAGGGGATACTGGAGACAAAGGACTTGACTGTGTAGGACTTGTTCCAGGTGTCAGAACTTCTTTTTGCTTCTTCAACACTTCCTCATTTGCAGGTTTGGCATTCAGCTGGGATTCTACCTCTTTGCCTATGGAACGTTCATCATATGCTGACATAGTCACATAGCAAGTATCAGTAGCAGCAGGTCCAAAAGGGTCTGTCTGAGCAGCTGCTTTGTCTACATGTTCATGTTGAACTGTCTGTCCTTCTAGGATGAGCTCTCTCTTCTTCTGCATCTCCTCGTAGGCTTCTTCTGGTGTCCTAAGCTTTCTTACGGTCTCTTGTACAATCACTTTACTAAGATATTGATTGTCAGTAAAACTGCTTTCAACTGCTGCAGCCTGTGCTGGTTCCTCCACTAGTGACTCATAAGCATAGTCCTCTATCAGCATTCCTCCATAGAGTGGCTCAATCTCAGGTGGAGTGACATTCTTTGTCATAGCTTTGAGTGCTTGGGCTTTTTCCATCATTTCTTCATATGTTTCTTCTGCACTCTTTAATGGTTTCTCTTCTGGCAGCAAGTGAGTATAGGCATTCTCTGGTTCAGACTCAATACTTGGTGAGATGTTAGAAAAAGAGTATAACTCATGTATTTTAACTTCTGATAATTGCCATTCATCCTCAGCTTGTGTTACAACTTCTACTGAAGACAGATTACTGGGTGGATGATCAAGTCTCCTCTGTTCATGTAATTCATCTTTTTTGGATTTTTGGGAAGTCATTTTAAGATGCTGTTCACTCTCACTTTGTTGTTCATGTTGCAAAAGCTGATAACCTTTATCCTGTATCTCTTCTCCCTCAGAAGAGTCATCTATAGTTGGAAGGGCTTGTCCTTGCCTATGCTTGACTTTCATTTGCTGTTTGCCCTCTGCACCTGCCTTCTTGTGACTTGGACTGCTATCACTTTCTTCATCAAATGAAGAAGCAGATGTAGGTGATGCAGTTCCTGGTGTGATGCTGGATGCCTGAATACTGGAGGATCCATCACCTTTTGACCTATCTTCAGAGTCTTCAATCAAACTCTCCTCTTCAGTAATCTGTCTAATAGAAATGCTCTGTTGCGCAGAAATGACTATAGCACTGTCATTGTCTGCAATTCTGTCTTTTTCATTGTCATTCAAGACCACCACTGTTACTGACTCTTCTATAGTTTCTGAAATAGGTATGTCATGCATGCTTTGAACATCCTGCTTCTGAGATATCAGGCTATTGTCAACACTCTCTTCAAGCTCCACGCTTGATTTCTTTGGAATTTGTTTGGGTTTAGTTTCAGTAGTTTCCCTTTCTGCCTCTCTGGCCTCATGTTGCATTTGCTGCTCCTTTTCTCTGATCTCTTTTCTGATGTAGGTTTCCTCATCTTTTGGTGATAAACTCTCATCTGCACTCATTTGCATTAGCTGTCTCCGTATGAACTCTTCATCTCCAGAATCTGGGCTGTCTAGTTTAAAGTCTTCACTGCTAGATGATGCAGCACTTAGTTTCCTTCCCCTTTGGAGATGTGGTGAAGGTTCACTCTCACTGCTGTTCTCCACACATGTAGGATGCTGCTTTATACTCACTGGATCCTTGATATACACTAGTTCTGATGCAGTTTTTCTCAGTGAGGACTCACTAGCTCTGTGAATTTCTTTAAGCTCTTCCTCAGCTGAGCTATATGACTCAGGAGAAACTGAAAAGATGTCTTGTCCTTCTTTGTTAACCTTCAAGGTCCTAGTTTCATCTCCCAATACTGATAACACTGTGCTGTCAAGTTCACAAGGTGTAGTAGGATTACTCTCAACCTGAACCACAACCTCTTCATTTTGGATTGGCTTATTTGCAAACTGAAAGCTTCTAGCCTGTCTTTGTTCCTCTGATACTCTTTTCTCCTCTTTATCTGCTGGCCGCGGACTTTCAGTTTTCACTTCAGGTGTCTTGTCCACAGTCTCATGCACTGGAGCATCTGTAGTCTGCACAGAAGCAGGAGCAGCGAGAGCAGTTTCTGTACCTACTTGAGATACTTTAAGGACAGTTGGCCCAAGGGTGGTTTCAGTGGCCTGCACATTCACTGAAGTTTTGACTTGCTGTGTAGACAGTGCAGAAATTTGTCCTATGTCTATCATCTTCCCAGCTAAGGCCATTTGAGTCTGGCAATTCAAACACAGCCACTCAGCCTGTGTAAAAAAAAAAAAAAATCTAAATCATTTATATTTATTTCTTGATATAATATAAATTTAAATGGAAGAACATAGCAAACTTTATTCCTTATGAAAGATATTTAGACACATTAAGTGTCAGCATACTGTTTATCTATTTACCTTTTCTCTAATGTAGGCTTCTTCCAAAACCTTTGCTATAGTAACAGCAATAAAACCCATACACCATAACCATAACCTGCATCAACACACCTGATCCATATTTGTCACATGGTCAGGTTAGCTAGAAAAGCTGAAAAACAGATCCAGTCTACTACTGGGATGATGTACCAAACGTGGTAATTATTCTGACAAATAAACTCAAATTTCAGGAAAACAAAGAAAGTAATCTAAAATATTGTTTACCACTGTACATACAGGAAATCCTCAGCATTTAATACAACAGTTTTGGAAAACATTGTCTGTGCACTGAAATTATAATGAACAATGATCAACATTCTGACCAGTAGGACCACCAATAAAATATGTCTCTTTACCATCAGAGAAAGAAAGTGATTGGATGTAGGAAAACAAAATTACAACACACAAATCAGCTATTCAGTTTGTCCATATGAAATAAACTCAAGCACTCACATGATTAAAGATCATCATTCACAAGCATATACGTTGACTTGAGACTTACTCTCATAATATAATGCACCAATTGTATTATGTTTTGTGTAGGGAGGCATATATATCATTTTTTTATAAAAAATCCTCAAATTCCAAGAAAGTATGCTGTATGGTAATTAATCAGCATAGGAATAGTGTCACTGAATACATCACCCAGCTCTTACTGCGTGCTTAAGTCATCTCTTTCTCAACACAACTTCTGAAAACCTTTCAAAGATTTCTATTTATATTGAGATTACCTTGACATTTAACATTAACAACCTCTCACATTCTGATTGAAGAAATGGCAAATGCATCCTGGAGAAATAATGTGATTTAATTCTATCAAAATTGTAGATGATTTGTTAAGTGGTTGCAAACATGAACACGCTTCACTGCACGTGTCTAAATTACAGTGAAATTCCAGACAACACAACTGGGGTCTGACTTGGTCATTGCTGAGCGTCTCAATAACAAGCAGGTCAAATTTCCATCTTCAAGAGTACACTGTATCCCTTGCACTTATTCAAACTTTGAACTCTGAACTCATTTGGTAAACTACTGCATAGTACGTAATGCTTGATTTCTACAAAGTCTGGTCTGATGCCAGTATTACATTTAAAAGTGAGCTTCCCAAGATGAAACAGTATAGTATCTAATAAGAACTGATAAGGTATCTCACATTATTGTTAGGTAAAATGGTAAGATAAGGTTATGATTAGCTACTTCCCCAACAGTGTTAGCTACTGTAAGTTGTTTCTTCACAATAAAGGGATACGTTTAGGGTTACAGGTAAGGTCAGCTACACACCTAATCAGTTCACACACACTTATCTGACTTTATGCAATACATTTTCTAAAACAATTTATTTGCGCAAACAAAACGTCCCTTGTCAGCACACTAGCTCATGAGGTCACTTTTGTCTAGGCTGGAGCTTCTTCCACCAAAGCCACTTCTTTTTTCTCAGACTTTAATGTTGCTGCAAATGTGGTCATGTTTCAAAAGTACTGAAACAGTCATTTCTGTTTCTAGTGTTTGATTTGGAAGCCAATGTGAACAGACAACAGTGAAATTTTCATCAAATTTGAAATTCATCAAATTTCAATTGTCCTCAGTGAGAAGGACCTTAGATATAAATCATTGACTGCAGTTTAGCTTGATGGCTATGATGTAATTTCAAGGTTTTTTACAAAAAGTATACAAAATATATAGTACTTTTTTGTGCATCATTGTGCACACATTTTATGTATCAGTGTGTTGGTCCCTCTTCCTAGCCCAAACAGGTTAAAAGACAGTTTTTAAATTATTCACTTGATAAGATATAACATATATTTTAATAAAGCTTTCAGAATTAGAGTTAATTTTCAGAGTTAGTTCTAAATTGCTTTTGTATGTATCTGTGCTTGGCCATTGCTGTTTTCAGGGCATATGCAGCCACTTCGTAAAGTTACATTTATTACTCTCACTGTATGATCCACAAAACCTTGAACCACTTTCTGTCCTATCAACATTATGACTTTAATGAATGCGATTTACCTGAAGTTGATTGAAAAGACATAAAATGTAGTGGTACTCAATAAGGCAGAAACACAGAAAACTCTTGGACTTGGAAATGGAATCTAAAGTTAAAAGTTTTGGCATAATCTAAAGTCTCAACAGCTTTCCAAAACAGAGAGCATTACAAACATTATGTCAGCCTTTCATAGGTTTTCTTGCATTTTTTGCCAGGATGGTGCACACCTTACATAAGTACGCAAAAAGAGAGAATGACACTCATGAGTTTCAACTATAAATAAAAACTCAAACTCCCACAGCTCTCCTGTTACTATGTAACACAAAGCCAAATTGGACCAGACCTGTCCGTGCTTTTATGCATCGCAAAAACACAAACTGAGGATGAATATGGCGATTAGAAACACTGATTTCACAGTAAGAGATCTAGAATATTATCCTACAAGCTGGCAGCTGATATCTGGATCCATACATTATGGACTGAAAGCTTCCAATCATTCCAGAGCTTTATAGGCTATAGATTGACTACCTTCTCCTGTCACAATACTAGATCATCCACACTGTCAGATGCTTTCGTTCAAGCTCAAGCCCTGGACAATTGCTTCATATTGTGAAAATTACTTTAAAAGAGAAAATTGGACCAAAAACTATGTAGTGCAGACTCAGCTTTAGATACAATACCTCAGGACATCACTTCTGAAAGAAGCTTTCTAAGATCGTATCTAAGAGTTCAGACCTTTTCTGATGCTGCAAGACAGTGAAAGTGATTCATGCCTTTGTGTTCTCCAGATTATATTATGGCAATTGAACTGAACTGCTTAAACACCACCATTCACAAACAACAGCGTGTATAAACTTTAAACTTTAATACAATTTAGTACAGTACTGACTGAATGTCTGAAAAAAACAAAGACTAAGTAAGTAAATCATATATCTGTGCAGACAGCTTGCATAGGCTCCAGCACCCCTCACCAACGCCCCCCCCCCCCCCCCCCCCCCCCCACCCACCCGGCGATCCTGAGGGAGAAGCGACTTAGAAAATGTGTGTGTGTGTGTGTATCTGTGCAGGCATCTTTGCATTGTTTACCTGTTCCTTTCAGAGTTTTTCCACTTACATTCCTGATACTGTTAGACTTTATCAAGATCAGGTTTACTGAATGTGCTAAGAGTTATTTATAAAAACCGATATGACGTCTTTTGTAATGTATATTCATTGTTAAGTCAATATTTTTGGAAATGATTTGTACAGAATGACATTGTGTACTAAACTACAATCCCCAAGTCTCACTACATCTAAAAAACCATATAAGCGTCTAGTGCTTTTGGTAATAACCCAAAAGTAACTTTCCAGGTGATATAACAGGTTACTCCAATACAGTAATGTGTAGTGACTCTGAATTGCATGAACTATTAATGCCTCTTACTTTCGTGAAGTAACTTTTCCAACACTGGAGAAAACAATAATGACAAAATAATAATACTGTGTTTTAAGTGGTCTCCTCTCTCACCTCAGAGGCTTGTTGTTCCTCAGACATACAAATATAGAACAAACAAATAAACCAAACCGTGTACAATACTGGTATCACTATTTATCGTCCTGCCATCTGCTGTGTTGTTAGCATCATCACTGCTCCCAATCAGTTGCATCCATGCAGCTGGTTCTGAACCACATCCCTGGCAGTACGCCATGCATGTCCTCTTCTATTAGTGGACAAGCTATAAGGACCAACAGGCCTGAGGACCGGTCTCATGAGGGCTTTCATTTTCCATGATTAACTCCTGTGCAAGATATACTGGCATTCAGCAGCGATAAGCCTCTTTAGAGCATCACAGCAAGACAATGTAGTCCGGGTCCGAGGACAAGTTATCTGCCCTATCAAAACACTGTGATCTGTTTATGCAGAGTGATGAAAAAGGTCTTATTTGCAACAAGAAAAGGACACTTTGCACTTTGAAAACTGTTATAAGGATCACAAGACGAGTGGCATCCCAATGATGGCTGAAGGAAAAAAAAATGTTTCAGCCAGGCCAGTCCCTTTAGCGCCAATTACTGGGAGACACAATGTTGAAAGGTCCATAAGAACAAGAGCCATTTACTGATATCTTTCCATTGTATTATAAAGTAAGCAATTTGAGAACACTGAAAGATAATGTGACTCTCTAATAGTTACTACTGCTTTTCATCTACTAAGAAATACAAGTATTCCTTGCAGCAATTCATGTTGCCTAGATTCATTAGAATCATGCTCCTTCTTCTGCCTCCTCCTCTGATAGTGCTCAAAATGCAATCTCCTCCCAGTGAGTGTGTGTATGCATGCATACCAACAGCAATCTGGATTTGACAGCCACAAAGAAGCATAACTCTCGTTAAAAGCGCATTTAACTCCGACGCGCTCTGCCTTTGCATAATGTTCTTAGATATCTCAGAGCACCTTCCAGACAGAATAAAGCCCCTGCCTACATTGCATCTCAACTCTTTCATCAATGAGCCTGTGCAACTGAACTGGGGCAGATATTCACTGAACATACCTTGAGTGGTAGATGCAATAAACTGTACTGTATATCAGAGTCTCCAGCCTTGTAGAATCCAGCCTGGCACCTTATCGATTTCCTGGCAGATGCCTTTGGCAACAGATGTAGCTGGCTAATACAGTGCGCTTTCAACAGCCCCCGCAATGGCACTATATCTATAAATCAGGTCCAATGGTAATAGACAGTCTTGACCTACTAATTTGAAATAAGCAGAGTTATCAGCTCTTTGGACACAGAGCGAAACCATTTTCTTCACGCTGATAAACAGCAGAGACCGAGAGAAAAGCAAATTATTTTTTCCAAGCTAATTCAAGATTCACCAGTCTCTCATGTGATAACACTTCAGAAGAATGTGGAATTGGGACTGTAGAAACAGTATATTGAAGATAATCTCTGATTCTTTTTCAAATTCAATGTGCTAAATGCTAGATGACAAGACATTAAAGACCTTCTGCAGACACCAAAGACTGTGCTCATGTTACTATTCCAATTTAAAAGGTCAATATAATGGAAAACCAGGTTTTCCTCACATAAACCTAGCAAAATGTACCCTGTACAGATGGTCCATATATGGAAGCTAAGCTGCAAAAAACACTCATGTTGAATTCACTGTTTTTGTAATGTCATTAATATGTTTATTACACATGAACTCAGGAGTGTTGGTCTTGAATAAAACAGAATTCAGGGCAGTCAAAAAATATTATGAATTAGTAGTGACTGATTGTCCAGGCTTTAGTAGTGTTAGTGTTCCAAATTAAAGGCTCTACATCCACAGACTAAACTAGAATATGGCACAAAAACCAACAGATTTGCAGAACTCCATCCATTTATAGGGGCAGAATTCAGGGCAGTAACTACTAATTCATACTCATTTTTAACTGCCCTGAATTCTGTGAATTCCTGAATATAGTCTGTGGATGTAGAGCCTTTCGTTTGTGTACAGATATGTGTGCAGAAGGGCTTTAATTTCTTCTCTTTTAGCAGCTCATTTTTGAATTAACTTTTTTTGTGTCACAAAAACCAACACATTTATTTACACCCACCTGTTCAGCTTACAGAAGTTTAGCCCTGTCCACTGATGTTTACGTTATAAAGAGCGTCTCAGCTTGAACTGCTGTCCATTCACATATATCACTCTGATAAGCAAGGCAACAAAAACAGTCTTTTTGATTCTAAAGGATGAAGCAAGGTTGGGAAATGCTCATGTAAAAATGAATTATGGCTGTTTATTAGTATATATACGTAAGACAATGCAAGTGGACCTTAATAAACAAGAGGCAGGTAAAATATGGGCCCTTTAAGGACTAAAACATGCCAGAGGTATATGGAGGTCTTACTGCTCATAGCAGTGGGAAAGAGAAAATATATACATAGCACTTCTTTTTCTTTTTTACTTCAGTCTCTTCTTCATTCAATTTCTTCTGACTTGCATGAGGCTATTTATACACCCACTGACTCCTTTAAGGGACTTTCCTTATCTCCTCTGCAACAGTTGCAGTTTGTATTCCAGTGCGTGAAATGACTCTGCACTTCATGCAGGTCTCTGTAAATGAAGGCAATTCTTAGATGCTGGGAAATGCGCTACACATGTCACTAAGACAACCATTGTAACTGCAGGTTAAAGATTAGGATTTTGTAAGCAATGGTCTCTGTAAAAGCTCAGGGAATACCTCTACAATCAATTCTAGTATGACAGTTTGTTTAGCCTTTTTATACTTTTCTGACAAACAGCTACACCCTCAGCTTCAGATCCATTCAAAGCTTATGATTTATGACAACAGATTACCTTCTTTAGCACAAGACTGACCATAAGACTGAAACATTCTTAATTGCATGAACTCTCCGAACTGTTCGATGATATTTGCTTATGTTAATGACACTGCATTAGCAAGCATTACCTGCTCTCATTGTCTCTCCATCAAACACACTCATTATTCATGAGCTAGCACACAGTCCTCTCATTACAACTGCACAGTACACTGCGATGATCACATTACCTCACTAAACACAAGAAAGAAACACAACTGCACACACAAGAGCAAACACACACAAAAGGCTATGGTAGAACACTGGCATAAATGGACTAAATGGCTACTGGCAACAGGCACACACAGTTCTCAAGTCTCTCTAAAAATATCCACTCTGTGCACCACTGGGTTTCACTGAAAAGACCAACCATTCAGTCTGACACAAACATACCTCAGTAACTGTTAGGATCTGTGGTACACATTAAAGGTTTGAGTAAACAGCATTTGCATGACCTTAATGGATTCTGCATGCTGTGACAGTCTCTTAAATATGGCCTATAGTACAGTACAAAACCAACTTTTTATCATTTCATTTCCAGTCAAATTATTCATTTAACAGTGACAAGTGAATAGCAGACCACATGTATTTTTTCAGTATTTAGTGTCCACCTCTTATTATTATTTTTATCACAGATTCCATTCTTTTTAGGAGACTTTCAGTTTTTCAAAGAAATCTGCAGGGATATTTTACACACCTCCAAAATGATTAATTTCGCTCATGATGAAACCTTTAAGTACTGTTTATTCAAGGGGGATAGTTGTGGCGGTCTGCCAAATCTTGTGTGGTTGTTAAAAATATTATTTTCTTTATAGATTTTTTGAGTTTGGACCACGCCTTCAACATATGGTGGGATTATAAGGGAAGACTGTGATTGTCGGAGGGGAGAGACCTCTAACAACTTGGACTGGAGGCCTGGACAGCTTCTGATTGGAGCTATTCAGCCGAACACCACCATTTGGACAGGTGGTAGGGCTGACATAGGAATGAGGCACAGGGAAGAGATGGGATGGTGGTGGTGAGGATCTGTATGAAAACGGTCACAGCGAATTGAAGGTGCAGAAGGGAATTTCTGGCATGTTAGACTGGAAGGAGGAAGGGTTTTAGGCCTCATTCTCCCCACAAATTTTAAATTTCCTTACTCTATTAATCATTTTTCAAACTTTTTTTTAATATGTCAACTGCATCTCAGTGTCTATAGTGCATGTTACTATATTTATAATAGATACAGTAAAAATAATGGGAATCTTGAAAATGTTGGTAATGTTTAGTATAAATATAAAAAATATTTACTGTATTTTAGAATGTGTATAACTGGTAATAAGAACACAGTGTATTGTCAGGCAGTTGACTGGTTGAATTACAAAGGAGGATCCAAATATACACACAAACCCCTTGAGACTGATGACGGCTCCCTCCAAGCCCATACTGAGATTCTAGCTGGGGTAGATTAAATCAGCTGCTATTTTTGGCTAGCGGTGTGCCGGATAATGTGAACACAGCACATCACATTTGTGTCTCGGCAGCAAACACTGGCCTTTGAAGTTATGCCTCTAGCTATCGTAGCAGTGATATGTAGAAGCACGCTGTCATTTATAGGTTCATTGCTTCACTGAACTGTCCCATCGATGTCACAAATGGAATGTGTGTTTACTGGGTGAAAATGACAGATCAAAGAAATGCCAAGACCCTGTGATAAGTCACACATGGTCACATCATTACAAAAGAAAACAACACTGCATCTCCACCCTAAGAAAACTGCCATTTCTATTTCTACACAAACATGGCTTCTTTTCAGGGAACGCTCAGCTCAGACACTTTGGTCAACAGGATACAGATAAAAGAGGAGAGGAAAGTGCTCTAGATATAGCCTAGTTTTTCCCTCTGGGAGGATGAAGAACCAAAATCAATAGAAGGCTCAAACACTCTGAAAGAGTGTCTGGGTTAAGAGTTTACAAGTAAAGTTCCATATTAGTTGAGATATTAGAACGTGACCTTAACTACATCAGTTTTTTAATCCTTTATCCATTTTTTTGTCTGCACCAGAAAGTTATTATATATTTAATCAAAACAACATAACTGGCTCTGCAACAGGCTTTAAACTGAAGTGAAAAACTTTGACATTTACTTGGGATTGCATGCCTAAGTAATGCAATCCCTGCACAACAATGCAGAAATACACTTTATGTATATGAGCTAATTTTCAAAATTAAACATTACAGTGTGAGAAATAAAATGTTCAGACTGCTGTCTGAACTGTTCACATGGATCTTTTCTGTTTTGCACTTGGTTTGACTTGCCCCTACAAATCCAATGAGTAGAGCCAAATGTCTGTACATTGGTTTGCACTGAATTTATTGTTTCATGACTTTAAGGATTAAATCAATTTTTTGCTGTGAAAAAATCATATTAGATTAAATACAAATAATATTAATACAACAGGTAGTTTTTAGATATAGCAGTGTCTTTGTTTGATCATTTCCAATGCTCTACTCTAAACAACCCAGTGTTATTTTATCATCACACTTTAACATTTCAGATCATCAAACTACTTTTAATATCAGACAAAAGATAACACGTCAACACAAAATGCTGTTTTTAAATGATTATTTCATTTATTGAAGAAAAATGGCCCTTTATAAAAAAGTAATCCCCCTTAGCTACTAAATCAACCAGTTAACCAGATTCAACTGATTATTGTGTTCAATGTCACTATCCACACCCAGGCATGATTGCTGTTAGACCTGTTAAATCTATACATCACTTAAATAGAACCTGTCTGGCAACGTGAAGCAGACTAGATGGTTTCAAAAAGCAGCAAATTATGCCACATTCTAAAGAGATTCAAATACAGAGACAAAACTATGTCAGTGAAATCTACCAGACTGGAACTGGTTACAAAACCATTGCTAAGGCTCTGGGACTTCAGTCAACCAAGAGAGAGCCATTATCCACAAATGGAGAAAACTTGGAACAGTGGTGAACCTTCCCAGGAGTGGCTGGCCTACCAAAATTTCATCAATAGGACACTGATGACTCATCCAGGAGGTCACAAAACAGCCCAGGCAAACAAGAACCATAGACCTCACTTGCCTCAGTTAAGGTCAATGCACAAAATTCCACAATAAGAAAGACAATGGGCATAAATGGAATCTATGGGAAAGCTACAAGGTGCAAACTTACTGGCTCCATTTCTCTTTTGTAAAATTAAGGAGGCTCAGCACATGTATCTTTTCTCAACACCTCAATCATTACAAGTACTATTTACATTAACCTTACAGCACCTTTTATTATATACCCATTAAAATGTTCTAAAAAAATGAATGGTCCCAAAATAAAGTGTTTATTGAAGCTTCGAAAATAATGTGCAGTATTTGAAATACATGGTATAAATATGTGTAAATTAATTTTGGTGTTTCAGAACATAAAACCAAAGTAGTAGACTTGCCAGTACAGACCAATATTCTCATATCAACTACAAAACCAACTCAGCCATGCAGAATAAACAGCACTAGTTAAAATGCAATAGAAGCCACATTTTCCCAGAACATCTGTGTTTGTGTATGTTTGCTGTTAGCGTGACTGACAGAATAGGGTGGATAAGGCTGTGGTTGTCGAAGAACAGGCTGTGGTGCAAGCTGCAAGCAGATGGGGCAAGGGCTTTACTCCAATAGTTCACACATAAACACGCATACATGCACGAGAGAGATGCCTGATTACTCAACCTCACTTCCGCTTACTGGCCTATCACACGCCCCCCCCAGCCCAGCCACTGCAGATCCTATCACATTAATGCTGTTGCACAACCCTCAATCACTTTAATAGAGTCTCCCTCTGACTGCTGTGCTGCAGCTGTGGCCATCTTCGCACAGCTTGTTATGTAATGGTACATCCAGTTCAAACCCAGAGACTCTTTCAGCATGGTCAGCACTACAAATGACACCAATCTCATATCAAGTATCAGTATTGGGCTGTTTTCAGTAGAACATGCTGGGTTGGGTGTCAGAGGGGGAAAAAAGAATGAATATGATTCAGCACCAAATCTAGTCTGAAAGTTATTGCCCCACATATTTCTTCTTGTGCGGTAGCAGAGTTTTTGAATAGTTTTGGCATGAATGGCCTCTTTTATTCATCTGAAGTGAAGTGCTTCACGTAAAAATAGCTTCTTTTTTTTTCGAAACAGCTTATTAGTTTTTAAAGAAAAAAACATGAGGACTGGTACTGGATGATACCTAAGGCTTTAATATCAGTAACAGTTTGGGAAAGAAACTTTGTCCTTAACAATTGGTATATAAATGGTATATGACAGCAAAATATCAAAAAATAAACTCATTTTAAATAGTTGTGAAGTAACAATTTCATGATCTACAGTGTATCACAAAAGTGAGTACACCCCTCACATTTCTATGATATATCTTTTCATGGGACAACACTGACAAAATGACACTTTGACACAATGAAAAGTCTGTGTGCAGCTTATATAACCGTGTAAATTTATTCTTCCCTTAAAATAACTCAATATACAGCCATTAATGTCTAAACCACCGGCAACAAAAGTGAGTACACCCCTAAGAAACAGTTCCTGAAGTGTCAATATTTTGTGTGGCCACCATTATTTTCCAGAACTGCCTTAACTCTCCTGGGCAGGGAGTTTACCAGAGTTTCACAGATTGCCACTGGAATGCTTTTACACTCCTCCATCCATCACGGAGCTGGTGGATATTCGAGACTTTGCACTCCTCCACCTTCCGCTTGAGGATGCCCCAAAGTTGTTCTATTGGATTTAGGTCTGGAGACATGCTTGGCCAGTCCATCACCTTTACCCTCAGCCTCTTCAATAAAGCAGTAGTCATCTTAGAGGTGTGTTTGGGGTCATGATCATGCTGAAACACTGCCCTGCGACCCAGTTTCCGGAAGGAGGGGCTCATGCTCTGCTTCAGTATTTCACAGTACACATTGGAGTTCATGTGTCCCTCAATGAAAATGTACCTCCCCAACACCTGCTGCACTCATGCAGCCCCAGACCATGACATTCCCACCACCATGCTTGATTGTAGGCATGACACACTTATCTTTGTACACCTCACCTGATTGCCGCCACACATGCTTGAGACCATCTGAACCAAACAAATTAATCTTGGTCTCAATCTTGGTGCACTCAGCTTCTTTGGACGACCAACACGAGGTCTGTTCTGAGTGGACCCTGCTCTTTTAAAACGCTGGATGATCTTGGCCACTGTGCTGCAGCTCAGTTTCAGGGTGTTGGCAATCTTCTTGCAGCCTTGGCCATCTTCATATAGTGCAACAATTCGTCTTTTAAGATCCTCAGAGAGTTCTTTGCCATGAGGTGCCATGTTGGAACTTTCAGTGACCAGTATGAGAGAGTGTGAGAGCTGTACTACAAATTTGAAAACACCTGCTCCCTATGCACACCTGAGACCTAGTAACACTAACAAGTCACATGACATTTTGGAGGGAAAATGACAAGCAGTGCTCAATTTGGACATTTAGGGGTGTAGTCTCTTAGGGGTGTACTCACTTTTGTTGCCGGTGGTTTAGACATTAATGGCTGTATATTGAGTTATTTTAAGGGAAGAATAAATTTACACTGTTATATAAGCTGCACACAGACTTTTCATTGTGTCAAAGTGTCATTTTGTCAGTGTTGTCCCATGAAAAGATATATCATAGAAATGTGAGGGGTGTACTCACTTTTGTGATACATTGTACATCATTCTTGTAGGCTACAGAGTTGGCGTAGCCTTCAGACACTCAGACGGCCTCAGCTATAGAGGGTGCCGTTAATAAAGATGAATGCAGTACACTATACAAAGCCACCGGAGGGCAACTCTGACCTATGGCAGTTTTGTGCTTCATGCATACAGAATGCATTTGCACCCAAAAGTGGCAAAAAACACTTTAAATTTCACAATAGATGCAATACGGTGCATGTGGTAATCCAGAACCACTTTGCAATGCTTGTTATTTCACACCAGATGCAACCAGAAGGCAGCAGGTTCTGTTTGCATTGCTTTTTCACATAATACAAATGTCGGTATCATCCATTTATTGTTGCTAGCATTCTCACCATGTAATGTACAGCTATACAATAGAGAGGGAGATGCTTGTGGGTTCACAGTTTTAACCTACTCATAGGATATCTATCACCTTGTCGAAGAGTTAAAACTGCATTTGTTGGTGCGTGTATTAGCCTAGATTGAATACTATAGCATGAAAACTGCATCGCTTTCCTGTTTCTGTCTATAAACGACTAGCCTGCAGTATGGCATGCGTCAAAGACTATAATGACAAATATAGGAGTGCATCTCATGCAGCATGCGTACTGCATCTGGTGTGAAATTATTGTTTTTACATATTTCCAGAAACAACTCTGTCTAAATGTCTGGAAGGTCAACTAACAGTATGGCTTTGGAAGTTCAAAATCATTTCACTGCTTTGCAGGACTTTGTTGACAGCCATGACACGCACTGCTATTGGCTGCACTTGAAAGAATGCCAATCACTCAGCCGTCCCTGCTGATCACTAATGCTTTTATTGGCCCCTTGCCCTCACCATAAGCTTTTGTGAAGTCCTAAAGCCACAATGGTATGGTGAGAGCCATCTGGAGTATGAGTGGGCATAATGGAGGTTATGAGCCACACAAGGGAGAAGCCCAACAGTCCAGATTTTCTGTCTGATGGCACTATGAACCTGAGGAAGTCAAAGCTTCTACCTATTAGTCATGATAGTATGATACACTCTGAAGCTAAAGCCTCCACAGAGCTGGCAATACATCATTCAGTTAAGGCTGCCAATGTAGAATACAACAACTGGAGATAACAGGTGAAATAATCAGTCCACTAGTCAGTTCTATGTGAAAAATTATGACAACAGCAAGTAGAAGCAAGAAAAAATGGTCATACTCTTGAGACAATGCAAATTTCTAAATTAATTGCTTGTTCTAAAATTTAGACTGTTAAATTTAGGTATGCAAATGCCATTTCAGAATCAGCACTCCCAAGATTGCAATGAGATCTTGCTACAATTGTATCTCATTAAACTCTGTTTGATTAAACTGTTCCCTCAAACAAACAGCTGCTGGTAAAATATTTTGAAAAGTGTTGAGAGCTTGGTGCTTGCATTTTAGAACATTTTAGAATTTTTTGTCTCTAAAGCTTTATGAGCTTATAGATCCAGAGTATCAGTATTGCACACTTCCTGATTCAAGATATGCAGGAAAGGGCTATGATGATATGAATGAAGTTTGTGTTTAGGGGGTTCAGCACCAATCTTTTCTCCCCTCTAGTGCTATGTAAACGTTGGACAGCAGGGACTTGAATGCTCCTGCTGCATATTTCACATCCTACATAGTCTGAATCAGGAAATGTTCATCTTCAAACATAAAGATACTTCCTTTAAAAAAGAAACAGAATTCCATAAATTATTATGTAGTCACCAAGTAAGTTACTTACCTCTGCAAGGTGAGGCATGGGATTAAATCCACAGAGATTACACACCACATCCTTGCACTTAGTACAGGAATTGTAGTTGGGAGTCTCCTTTGAGCCCACATTAAGCGCCACTTTACAGAGTTTGCAGATGGATGGGGTTGCTTTGGAAGGAGGCTCAGAGGGGGCTGCTACTTTATCAGGCTCTGTACTAGCTTTTTGCTTAGCTGTAACTGGCAGTGCCTTGGTCAAATGAGGTTCCTCTGTCTTCTTCTCATCTGGTTTCTTGAATACAGGAGCTTTGGGTTCTCCTTGAGGCATCCTGAGGGAGGCCTGAGAGGCTGCAGACCCCTTGCGAGAGGTAGGTGGTGTTGAAGTCTTGCCAGAAGATTGGGATACTGTAGAACCTTTGCGTGAGGTTGGTGGAGATGAAGCAGGCTCATCCTGAACAGCTGATGAAATCAGATTAGATGCAGAGCTAAAGATGGAGGATCCAAATCCCAAAACCTTGCCAGAGACATTAGTCACAGATTGTGGTGAGGGTGACCGTGATGCTGTCTCGGTCAATCCACCAAAGCCAAAGAGTTTCCCAGTCATAGAATCAGAAGTCTTAGCAGGAGTAGGTTGAGATTTACCTAATCCGAATCCAAAGAAGCTTGATTCCTGCTTTGGAGCTTCAGCTTGAGGTGGTGGAGCAGATTTGATTGGTGAGGGAGTACCTTTGGCACTTTCTGGCTGAGGTTTTGAAGGCTTCTCCTGTGCTGGGACCTTTTGTTGGGGGAGCTCTTTACTCTGTGGTTGTTTTAAGTCTGTATTTGTTTGCACAGTGGTTGGAGCTGGGATGTCTTTCTTTGACGGTGATGGGACTGGGATATTCTTTTCACTGATAGGTGTAGAGGATAAAACGCTGGGTTTGGGTTCAGTTAAAGTGTGTGCTGCAGGTGGTGCTTGGCTATCCTTTTTGGAAGATGTCATTTTCAGCATGGGAGTTCCTGGTGGTTCTGTTGCTCTTATAGTTCGCTGCATCTGACAATTCAGGCAAAGCCACTCCTTCACCTATAATAATTTAGAGCAGTTGTTATTCCTATGTTATTCCTTTCTCTAGTTTGTGCCAAAAACTGATTAAAGAAAATATTGACAATTCATTTGAACTGGAAATACAGCTCATCAGCTGAATAAAACTATGCTCACTTTCTATAATAGTTGTATACTTTATTAACTTTATACAAGCTATACTTCTTATTTCAATGGTCATTGGAATAGCTTTGTCAAAATCCATTAACCCAAATCACAGAGTCAACAACTATCATGCACATTGTATATATGTATATATGTATTAAATAAAAATGAACACTGACTAAGTTCTTGTATGTTATCTTGCAAACCAAAAGCAAAAATATGGGGAAGAAATGTTGTGGTTCAAAATAAACAACAAATAAGTTTTACATAGAAAAAAGACCTTCATGTGGTCAATAGACAGGTATCAGATCTTAATAGATTTTGTGCTCGTGGTCTGTCTGGTTCCTGCATGCAAATATAACTTTACCCAGAATCCATAAAAGTAGCTCAGTGAATTAGCATAAATCTCAAAAGTGTAAAATGTAAAGTGTAAAGACTGAATTCACATGAACAACATTTATTTATTTCAATAGTAAAACCATTAATTAACTTTGTTGTTTCCTTCTTATTGCTTAGGAGTGCCTGCTCACAATGAATAGAATAGTTACAATAGTTAGTATTTGAGTAATCTGAGTGCACTTGACTAACTCAGTCAATCCCATAAAAGTGCACTTGGAGTTTACAAGTACAGAGATGAACAAAAAATGTCATTTATGTGAGTGCTTATTAACGCACAAGCGTATTTTCTTTGTCTGAATTTTCATAGTGTCATGTACGTGTGTAGTGTAAGGATAAAGAGCAGGATATTTCTCACCTTTGTCTGATCAGGCATTGGATCAAATCCACATTGACTGCATACGTTGTTCTTGCATTCGGTGCAGATCTGGAAATTAGGTGGATCCACAGAACCTATGTTTAGCTCTACTTTGCAAATAGGACAGCTGGACTGGATTGGTTTAGTAGCTGGCTGTAAAGGAGCAGAAGATTTGGCAGCTTCTGGTGTCCCATCTAACTTGACGTCTGATTTCTGATCTGGTTTCTTCTGATCTAACATCTGTGCACCAGATGATTTGGTATCTTTAGCAGGAGGCATTCTTACGGAGGCCTGGGAAGCCACAGAACCTTTGCGTGAAGTTGGTGGGGTTTTAACAGAGGCTTGGGAAATTGCAGAACCTCTACGAGATGTAGGTGGTGTGGGAGTCTTGACAGATGTCTGGGAAACTGAAGAGCCCTTACGGGAACTTGGTGGTGTTGTAGAAGACTCATCCTGAACGGCTGATGAGATCAGATTAGATGCTGAGCTGAGGATGGAGGATCCAAAACCTAGAACCTTCCCAGAAACAGCAGAGACAGACTGTGCTGAGGGTGTCTCTGTCAAACTACCAAGCTTCCTATTGCTTGTCTCAGAAGGCTTGGATGGTGCAGGCTGAGATTTAGCACTGCCAAACCCAAACCCAAAGAATCCTGACTCCTGCTTCAAAGTTTCTTGTTCTCTTGGTGAAGGTTTGGTTTGAGGCTTCTCAGGTTTTTCCAGAACTCTGCCCTTTTCTGCTCCTGTATCTACTGGTTGCCCAACAGCTTCCTGCTCAATTATAGGTTTCTGAGGACCTGCAGCATTTTGATCCTCCTTTACAAGCATTATTTCAGAGGATGGCCTCTGTGCTGAAACCCCCTCTACAGTAGAAGAAAGCTGAACCTGTGTTTCTTTCTTCTCAGCTGTTTTATCTTCATTTATCTTGGGTAAAGCTTCTTTTTTCATGTCTGTAATCAAAAAGTTCTCTTTTTGGACACAGGGTGGAACTGGGGCTTTATTTTCATCTATCATAGCTGCAGCAGATACATCTTTTGGAGGCTCCTGAACCTGAGTTAGCTCCTTCTTATTAGTTTCACCAGCATCAGTTGCTGTTTTGGGTGTTAGACTTTCTGGAGGCTGCTTTGAGGTGGAGATAGTGTCTGGTTCTGCCTGTGGCTTTGTAACTGGTGGTTCCATTCCCTTTAATGCTCTCTGTGTTTGACAGCTTAGGCAAAGCCATTCAAAAACCTGCATTATCAGAACAATAATAAGGTTTTAATGAGTATAACATGGCTCTATAGCTTTTAATGTATAATTCGTAAATATTAAAAACATATTGAGAAAGAAAATTGTTGAATATCATACCTCAGTCTGATGAGGAACAGGGTTAAATCCACAGAGGTTACACACAATGTTCTTGCATTCTGTGCATGTATTGTAGTTGGGTACTTCATTTGAGCCAACATTAAGCTCCTGCTTACAGATTGGACAGACTGCATGCTGTGCTTTAAAAGGTGTCACCACTTTTGTAGAGTCATTTGGTACTATTTCACCTAGTTTTTTCTCTTGTTCTTTCTTTGTAGTTGAAGTCTTTGTCTCTTCAGTTGAAATTTTGTTTTTTGTACCTTGTGGGATTTTTTCAGGCTCTACAGATGCTTTCCGAGAAGCAGGAGAAGATGGTGTCTTCATAGATGCTGTAGAATCCTTACGAGAAGGTGGAGGAGTTGTAGAGGCCTCATCGTGAACAGCTGAAGAGATCAGATTAGAGGCTGTGCTAAAGATAGCGGACCCAAAACCTAGAACCTTTCCAGAAACAGCAGAAGCAGCAGGCTGAGGAGATGATGGTCGAGAACGAGGACCACCAAAACCAAAACTAAAGAAACTTGATTCTTCCTTTGAAGCTTCAGATTTGGGTGGTGGTGCAGATTCAGTAGTAGAGGGCTGTAGTGATGTGGGAGCAGAAATAGGTTTCTTGGTGTCTGTTTCAGTGTTTAGTTTCCTAGCAGGAGAAGGCTCTTTCTTCTGTGGTGATGCTGGTGGAGGCATTTTGTTTGGCTCTTGCTGAGGCTGTACAACGGGAGCACCTGGTGCTCTCTTCATCTGGCAATGCAAACATAGCCACTCCTTCACCTGTCCATGAAATAGTGATTAATAATAATTAATATTATCTTTATTTTAATGAAAGTACTAACTACTGTAGTTTATTACATGTATATGTACATATGTATTTTTACAGAAGCATAAAACATGTTATTAATTATATATCAGAGAGCATAAATTTGCAGAAGAACAGTGCAAATGAGTATTTGTTTTATTTATCTAGCTTTTTGTATTTCTTTTTTTTTTTGGACAAGTTGTTTTTTTATTGCCTGATCGCATTATGGCTTTACAATCAAGACATGTGCAATCAGATTTGTTTTTTTTTTGTCTTTTTTTAAATGTATTTATTTATTTTCTCTATTGCTCAACAACATCACTGTGCAAGGATCTTATTAATATATCTCCTTCTTCAAGGTTAATGGTTCATTCACAAGAAATGAGAGATGCGATGAAGCTCTTGAGGTTAAGTAACTTACCTCAGTTTGTTGTGGCATAGGGCTGAACCCACAAAGATTACACACAATGTTCTTGCATTCAGTGCAGGTGTTATAGTTGGGTGGATCCTTCTTGATATCCACCTTACAGAGTGGACACTGTTTTATGGGCTCATCTTTTTTCACAAGAGAAGTTGGCACCATTGACTGGTCCTCTGGTTTCATTTCCATTTCTTTCTTCTCTTCTTTTGTCTGTGCTACAGAAGCCTTACGAGAAGCAGGGGGTGTTGGAGTGATTTTTGCAGAAACTGTAGAAACCTTACGAGAGGTTGGAGGTGATGTAGAAGGCTCATCCTGAACAGCTGATGAAATCAAATTAGATGCAGAGCTGAGAAAAGAGGATCCAAAACCTAGAACCTTTCCGGAAACAGCAGAAGCAGCAGCTTGAGGAGACGGTGACCGAGAACGAGCACCTCCAAAACCAAAGAAACCTGACTCCATCTTTGGACGTTCAACTTTCTGTGGGATAGCAGGTGTGGCAGGAACAGGCTGTTGTGTTGAAGGAACAGCAGTGGATTTCTGGGACTCATTTGGATTAGGTTTATCCTCCTTTTTCCCAGGTGTAGATGGCTTCTGAGCTTTCATTGTTGCATCATCTGGAGTGGGAGCCTCCTTCTTCTGTGGTGATACTGGTGGAGGTACTTTGTCAGCCTGTGATTGAGGCTGTGCAGGAGGAGGTCCTGGTGCTCTCTTCATCTGACAGTTCAAACAAAGCCACTCCTTCACCTGTGCAGCCTGTGCAGCCAACATGAAAGAGAGTACTGGTAAAAAAAACTGAGAATGGATCGAATACTTCATGAAGTTACTCAGTGAAGGGAAGTAGACAACATAGTAAGACCTGCTGTACAAGCATCTAATCAGTTATAATAGAATAATGTCAAAAATGACATTTAACAGCATGTGATAAAACTGAACAGGGACAAATACTAGTCTTTAAGATATTTCAAATTTTATCAAGAAAGAAGAATGTCTGTAGTTGCTATTTCACTGTTCTCCATAATGGAGTGGCATATGTAATACTACATGACAACAGTGCCCTGCATCTACTTAATTTCAGTGTGTGTGACACTCATCATGTTAGTAAATGATTTGTAATATATTAAAAACTATATATATACATATATATATATATATATATATATATAGTGGGGAGAAAAAGTATTTAGTCAGTCACCAATTGTGCAAGTTCTCCCACTTAAAAAGATGAGAGAGGCCTGTAATTGACATCATAGGTAGACTTCAACTATGAGAGACAAAATGAGGAAAAAAAGTCAGAAAATCACATTGTCTGATTTTTAAAGAATTTATTTGCAAATAATGGTGGAAAATAAGTATTTGGTCACCTACAAACAAGCAATGATTTCTGGCTGTCACAGACCTGTAACCTCTTCTTTAAGAAGCTCTTCTGTCCTCCACTCATTACCTGTATTAATGGCACCTGTTTGACCTCGTTATCTGTATAAAAGACACCTGCCCACAACCTCAAACAGTCACACTCCAAACTCCACTATGGTGAAGACCAAAGAGCTGTCGAAGGACACCAGAAACAAGATTGTAGACCTGCACCAGGCTGGGAAGACTGAATCTGCAATAGGCAAGCAGCTTGGTGTGAAGAAATCTACTTTGGGAACAATAATCAGAAAATGGAAGACCTACAAGACCACTGCTAATCTCCCTCGATCAGGGGCTCCGCGCAAGATCTTACCATGTGGGGTCAAAATGATCACAAGAACGATGAGCAGAAATCCCAGAACCACACAGGGGGACCTAGTGAATGACCTGCAGAAAGCTGGGACCAACGTTACAAAGACTACTGTCAGTAACACACTACGCCGCCAGGGACTCAGATCTTGCAGTGCCAGACGGGCACTTCAAACTTCAGACGAGCGAGTCTGAAGTTTGCAAGAGAGCATTTGGATGTTCCGGAAGAGTATTGGGAGAATGTCATACGGTCAGATGAAACCAAAGTAGAACTGTTTGGTACAAACACAACTCGTGTTTGGAGGAGAGTGAATGCTGAGTTGCATCCAAAGAACACCATACCAACTGTGAAGCATGGGGGTGGCAACATCATGCTTTGGGGCTGTTTCTTTGCAAAGGGACCAGGACGACTGGTCCGTGTACATGAAAGAATGAATGGGGCCATGAATTGTGAGATTTTGAGTGCAAACCTCCTTCCATCGTCAAGGGCATTGAAGATGAAACGTGGCTGGATCTTTCAGCATGACAATGATCCCAAGCACACTGCCAGGGCAACAAAGGAGTGGCTTCGTAAGAAGCATTTCAAGGTCCTGGAGTGGCCTAGCCAGGCTCCAGATCTCCAACCCATAGAAAACCTTTGGAGGGAGTTGAAAGTCCATGTTGCCCGCCGACAGCCCCAAAACATCACTGCTCTGCATGGAGGAATGGGCCAACATACCAGCAGCGGTGTGTGCAAACCTTGTAAAGACTTACAGAAAACGTTTGACCTCTGCCATTGCCAACAAAGAATATATAACAAAGTATTGAGATGAACTTTTGTTATTGACCAAATACTTATTTTCCACCATTATTTGCAAACAAATTCTTTAAAAATCAGACAATGTGATTTTCTAATTTTTTTTCCCTCATTTTGTCTCTCATACTTGAAGTCTACCTATGATGTCAATTACAGGCCTCTCTCATCTTTTTAAGTGGGAGAACTTGCCCAATTGGTGACTGACTAAATACTTTTTTCCCCCACTGTGTATATATATATATATATATATAAAATTCCAATGAAGTTGGAACTTTGTGTAAAGTTTAAATAAAAACAGAATATGATGATATGCAAATCCTTTTCAACCTATATTCAATTGAATACACTACAAATACAAGATATTTAAAGTTCAAATGGATAAACTTTTTTGTTTTTTGCAAATATTCACTCATTTTGAATTTGATGCCTGCAACACATTGCAAAGAAGTTGGGACCGGGGCAACAAAAGACTGAGAAAGTTGAGGAATGCTCAAAAAACAAAACACCTGTTTGGAACATTCCACAGGTGAACAGGTCAACTGGAAACAGGTGGGTGTCATGATTGGGTAAAAAGGGAGCATCCCTGAAAGGATCAGTCGTTCACAAGCAAGGATGGGGCAAGGTTCACCACTTTGTGAACAACTGCGTGAGCAAATAGCCCAACAGCTTAAGAACAACGTTTCTCATTGTACAATTGCAAGGAATTTAGGGATTTCATCATATACAGTCCAGAATATCATCAAAAGGTTCAGAGAATCTGGAGAAATCTCTGCAAGTAAGCGACAAGGCAGAAAACCAACATTGAATGCCCGTGACCTTCGATCCCTCAGGCGGCACTGCATTAAAAACCGACATCATTCTGTAATGGATATTACCACATGAGCTCAGGGACACTTCAGAAAACCATTGTCAGTGAACAAAGTTTGTCGTTCCATCTACAAGTGCAAGTTAAAACTCTGCCATGCAAAGTGAAAGCGATTTATCAACAACACTCAGAAACACCGCCGGCTTCTCTGGGCCTGAGCTCATCTGAGATGGACTTATGCAAAGTGGAAAAGTGTCCCGTGGTCTGACGAGTCCACATTTCAAATTGTTTTTGGAAATCACGGACGTCATGTTCTCGGTCCAAAGAGGAAAAGGACTGTCCAGATTGTTATTAGTGCAAAGTTCAAAAGTCAGCATCTCTGGCAGAATACAACAACGGAGATGCCGGACTGTTGAGCAACTGAAGTTGTACATCAAGCAAGAATGGGAAAGAATTCCACCTACAAAGCTTCAACAATTAGTGTCCTCAGTTCCCAAATGCTTATTGAGTGTTGTTAAAAGCAAAGGTGATGTAACACAGTGGTAAAAATGCCCCTGTCCCAACTTCTTTGGAACATGTTGCAGTCATCATATTCAAATAGAAAAGGATTTGCAAATCATCGCATTCTGTTTTTATTTATGTTTTACACAATGTCCCAACTTCATTGGAATTTGGGTTGTATATATATATATATATATATATATATATATATATATATATAAATGAACCCCCAAAACTATCACTAAATACCTAATAATAAATAAATAATAAATCAGTAACAACAAGTACCTTTATGCTACATATGACGTCTTACCTCAGTTTGTTGTGGCATAGGGCTGAATCCACAAAGATTACACACAGTGTTCTTGCATTCTGTGCAGGTGTTATAGTTAGAGGGATCCTTCTTAAACTGAACCTTGCAGAGTGGACAATCTCCAAGAGGCTCTGAGGGAGGCTCATCCTTTTTCATTTGAGAAACTGGTGTCTTTGTCGACTGCTCTTCAGATTTATGTTGTGGTTCTTTCCTTTCCTCTGTTTTCTGTGCTACAGATCCCTTTCGGGAGGAAGGTGGCATTGGAACATTTTTTACAGAACTTTGAGATACTGTAGAACCTTTACGAGAGGTTGGAGGTGTGGTGGAAGGTTCATCCTGAACAGCTGATGAGATGAAATTAGATGCAGAGCTAAGAAAAGAGGATCCAAAACCTAGAACCTTTCCGGAAACAGCAGAAGCAGCAGTTTGAGGAGACGGTGACCGAGATCGAGCACTGCCAAAACCTAAGAAACCTGACTCCTCTTTTGGAGGTTCAACTTTCTGTAGGAGAGTAGGCTGTTGTGCTGAAGGAACAGCAGTGGATTTCTGGGACTCCTCTGGATTAGGTTTATCCTCCTTTTCCCCAGCTGTAGGTGGTTTCTGATCTTTCATTGCCGCATCAACTGGAAGACTTGGCATCTTTTGTGGAGCACCTGGAGTGGGAGCCTCCTTCTTCTGTGGTGATACTGGTGGAGGTACTTTCTCAGCCTGTGATTGAGGCTGTGCAGGAGGAAGTCCTGGTGCTCTCTTCATCTGACAGTTCAAACAAAGCCACTCCTTCACCTGTGCAGCCATGAAAGAGTATTGGTGAAAAAAAAAACTGAGAATGGATCAAATAATTAATGTACAAAGTTGCTCAGTGTAAAGACGTAGACAACATAGTAAGAACCGTTGTAAAAGGATCTAATCAGACATAATATAATAATGTCAAATAACATTGAAAAGTGTAAGAACTGACTGAAACCTTAAAGACCTTAAATCCCATAGACTGAAAATTTAACAGTATGTGATAAAACTGAACTGAGACAAATACTAGTTTTTGTTAAGACATTTCATATTTTGTCAAAAAGGAAAGAATGTCTAGATACAATTTCACTGGTGCTGTCACAGTCTCCTCCGTAATAGATCATGGTTGGAGTGAGAGCATACGTAATACTACATGACAACAGCACCAGCATCTATTTAATTTTAATTTCAGAGTGTGTGACACTCATTGTGTTAGTTATTATGTATTTCTAAACCAATTACAGAAAGACATTTCATAACCCCTAAAACAAGAGGCAGTGTCTATATTAGAGCTACATGATATGGACAGAATACCACATTAAAATTCTTAAAGGCCTTGTAATATATTAAAAACTCTTTATTAGGGCACAAATAATGACTGGCTTACATAATTGTACCCAAAATTATGTCTATTTGTTGGATCATATAAATGGTTCAATTCATAAACATGGCCTTAAAATATGCATATTGCAACCATTTACAATAACATGTTGCAAAGGCAGATACTGTGACAATAAATTAGATTTCCCTTATTTTGCCCAAGGTTGGCCAGCTGTGTTATCCCTTCACCCTCATCGTGTAGTCAGTAACTAGAATGCACAACACCACCACTCTTCATGTAGCACTCTATGTGTAACACGAAGTGTAATATTAGCTGTATATATCTATCTATATCTAGAATATATAATATATATATATATATATATATATATATATTATTGGCCAAACCGTCTATCACTAATTACCTGTCACAGAAAAAATTTGGACCTTTATGCTACATATGACGTCTTACCTCAGTTTGTTGTGGCATAGGGCTGAATCCACAAAGATTACACACAGTATTCTTGCATTCTGTGCAGGTGTTGTAGTTAGAGGGATCGTTCTTAAACTGAACCTTGCAGAGTGGACAATCTCCAAGAGGCTCTGAGGGAGGCTCATCCTTTTTCATTTGAGAAACTGGTGCCTTTGTCGACTGCTCTTCAGATTTGTGTTGTGGTTCTTTCCTTTCCTCTTTTTTCTGTGCTACAGATCCCTTTCGGGAGGAAGGTGGCGTCGGAACATTTTTTACAGAACTTTGAGATACTGTAGAACCTTTACGAGAGGTTGGAGGTGTGGTGGAAGGTTCATCCTGAACAGCTGATGAGATGAAATTAGATGCAGAGCTAAGAAAAGAGGATCCAAAACCTAGAACCTTTCCAGAAACAGCAGAAGCAGCAGCTTGGGGAGATGGTGACCGAGATCGAGCACCGCCAAAACCTAAGAAACCTGACTCCTCTTTTGGAGGTTCAACTTTCTGTAGGAGAGTAGGCTGTTGTGCTAAAGGAACAGCAGTGGATTTCTGGGACTCATCTGGATTAGGTTTATCCTCCTTTTCCCCAGGTGTAGGTGGTTTTTGATCTTTCATTGCTGCATCACCTGGCTTCTTCAGACTTGGCTTCTTTTGTGGAACACCTGGAGTGGGAGCCTCCTTCTGCTGTGGTGATACTGGTGGAGGTACTTTCTCAGCCTGTGATTGAGGCTGTGCAGGAGGAAGTCCTGGTGCTCTCTTCATCTGACAGTTCAAACAAAGCCACTCCTTCACCTGTGCAGCCATGAAAAAGTATTGGTGAAAAAAAAAACTGAGAATGGATCAAATAATTAATGTACAAAGTTGCTCAGTGTAAAGACGTAGACAACATAGTAAGAACCATTGTACAAGGATCTAATCAGACATAATATAATAATGTCAAAAAACATTGAAAAGTGTAAGAACTGACTGAAACCTCAAAGACCTTAAATCCCATAGACTGAAAATTTAACAGTATGTGATAAAACTGAACTAAGACAAATACTAGTTTTTGTTAAGACCTTTCATATTTTGAAAGAATGTCTAGATACAATTTCACTGTCACTTTCACAGTCTCCTCTGTAATGAATTGTGGTTGGAGTGAGAGCTTATGTAATACTACATGACAACAGCACCCTGCATCTACTTAATTTCAGAGTGTATAACACTCATTGTGTTAGTTACTATGTATTTGTAAACAAATTACAGAAAAAATGCATAAAACATTAGGCAATGTCTATTTACATTAGAGCCACTTTATATAGACAGAATACCACAGTTCAATTCTTAAATGTCTTGTTATATATTAAAAACACATAAGTTAACCCTTTATTAGGTCATAAATAATGTCTGCCTTACATAATTCTAACTAAAATGATCTATATTTCTTGGATAATATAAATGGTTCAATTTATTAAAATACTCTTAAACCATGCATATTGCAAGCTTCTACCATAACAGTCTTTCAAAGGCAGATACTTTGACAATAAATGAACTCTCCTTCATTATTTTTTCCAAGGTTAATCACAGCCAACTATTAACTCTTTACCCTCATCATAAGTATCACAAGATGCAATATCAGCTGCTTATATATTAAAATGAACCCGCAAAACTGTCTACCACTAACTGTATATCACTAATTACCTGTCACTGGAAAAATCAGTTACAGCAAGTAACTTTACGCTACATATGGTGTCTTACCTCAGTGTGTTGTGGCATAGGGCTGAATCCACAAAGATTACACACAGTGTTCTTGCATTCTGTGCAGGTGTTGTAGTTAGAGGGATCCTTCTTAAACTGAACCTTGCAGAGTGGACAATCTCCAAGAGGCTCTGAGGGAGGCTCATCCTTTTTCATTTGAGAAACTGGTGTCTTTGTCAATTGCTCTTCAGATTTATGTTGTGGTTCTTTCCTTTCCTCTGTTTTCTGTGCTACAGATCCCTTTCGGGAGGAAGGTGGCGTCGGAACATTTTTTACAAAACTTTGAGATACTGTAGAACCTTTACGAGAGGCTGGAGGTGTGGTGGAAGGTTCATCATGAACAGTAGATGACATCAAATTAGATGCAGAGCTAAGAAAAGAGGATCCAAAACCTAGAACCTTTCCAGAAACAGCAGAAACAGCTGTCTGAGGAGATGGTGACCGAGATCGAGCACCTCCAAAACCAAAGAAACCAGACCCCTCTTTTGGAGGTTCAGCTTTTGGTGGTGGTTCAGACATGGCAGGGGATGGGCGACCATTTGCTGTCTGTTGCTGGGATGGTTTTTGTTGTGAAGGTCTTGCAGTAGTGCTGGCTTGCTTTGCTGTAGTTGAGATAGACTGTTCTGGTGCTTTCTGACCCTCTGGAGCAGCCTGCTGTGTTAAGGGAACAGCTATGGGTTTCTCCACTGGAATAGTTTTGTCTTCTGGTTTCTCAATCACAGTTGGCTTCTGATCTGTTTTTGTAGCATCTACTTGCTTTTTCTGTGGAAAACCTGGTGTTTCTTTCTTCTGTGGTGATGCTGATGGAGATACTTTGTTAGCCAGTGGTTGTGGCTGTGCAGGAGGAGGTCCTGGTGCTCTCTTCATCTGGCAGGTCAAACACAGCCACTCCTTCACCTTTGCAGCCATGAAAGAGTGTATTGGTGAAAAGGTACTTGAGTACATTAATACTTAGTTGCTGACAGACATTAGAGAAAATTGGAGTGCTATAATCATACAAAGGAAAATAAAGGGTTTGCAAAACAAAGGTATCTTGTAAAAGTATCTCAAAGTATCTTGACTTGTTAAACTTTTCACATGATCATAATATGAAACAATTGTGTTAATTTTCATAACTTTTTAAGTCTCTTCACAAAAAGACAGCATTAAAGATTTTTGTGCTGAGTATTGCCACTTACCTCAGTTTTCTGTGGAATAGGGCTGAATCCACAAAGGTTACACACAGTGCTGTTACATTCAGTACACGTGTTATAGTTGGGTGGATCCTTCTTGAGGTCCATCATGCAGAGTGGACAAGCTTTGGGGATCTGTACGGGAGGTGTATTCTTCTTCATGAGAGAAAGTGGATCCTTTGCCACATGGTCTTCTGATTTATTTTCTTGCTTCTCTGCTACAGATGCCTTTCGAGTAGAAGGTGGAGTTGGAACCTTTTTTTCAAGATTTTGAGAAATTGTAGAACCCTTACGAGAGGTTGGTGGTGTAGTAGAAGATTCATCCTGAACAGCTGATGAGATCAGGTTAGATGCAGAGCTAAGGAAGGACGAACCAAAGCCCAGAACCTTCCCGGAAACAGCAGAGGCAGCAGAGTGAGGGGATGGTGATCGAGATCGTGCACCACCAAAGCCAAAACCAAAGAAGCCAGACTGCTCTTCGTTAAGTTCAGGTTTTTGTGGTCGAACAGATTCGGCAACAGGGGGCTTCTGTTCTGCAGAAGCAGTAGTGGGTTTCTGGCGTTCTCCAGAAATCGGTTTGTCATTTGTTTTTTCTGATGCAGCAGGTTTCTGATCTTTCTCTGTGGCACCTTCTGAGGGGCTTGCTTTCTGTGTGGGACCTGCAGTTGGAACCTCCTTCTTTGGTGCTGGTTGAGATACTTTGTTCACATCTGGTTGAGGCTGTGCAGGGAGGAGTCCTGGTGCTTGTTGCATCTGACAATTCAAGCACAGCCATTCCTTCACCTGTAGGGCATAAAAATCTAATGGTAGTAAAGTATTGTAAAAACAGGAAAAATAATGCTTAGCCTAGGGCTTAGGCTAGAAAATGAGAATACGTCATTTCTTATGAGAGAGGAAAGAAAAATCACTACAGCAGTTTAGCACCACACAATATTGTCAATTTTATATTATTGAAAAATACTACTTGTACTACAACTATTATTAATATTAACAATAATTCTCTTACTTCTGTTTGATGTGGCATGGGGTTGAATCCACACAGGTTACACACAGTAGCTTTGCAGGAAGTGCAAGTGTTATAGTTTGGAGGGTGTGTGAATTTTTCCTTGCAAAGTGGACACATTTTTGGAAGATTTGATAAATTTTCATCCCCTTTCACTGGAGCAGATGGTGCTTTGGCAGACTGAGCCTTTTGTGCTTCATCTGCAGGTTTCTTTTCTTCCTTTTTCTGAGTAGCAGATGCTTTTGTCTCATCAGAGGAGACGAGTTTTGGAGACGTTTGCAGAACTGAGCCCTTCCGAGAAGCTGGTGGTGTTGGTGCAGTCTTTATAGATGTTTGTGAAACAGCAGAGCCCTTACGGGATGTTGGAGGTGTTGTAGAGGGCTCATCTTGGACAGCTGAAGTAATCAGATTAGATGCAGAGCTGATGAATGATGAGCTAAAACCTAGAAACTTTCCAGAAACCGCAGAAGCAGCAGTTTGAGGTGAAGGTGACCTAGATCGTGTACCACCAAAACCTAAACCAAAGAAACCCGACTCCTCATTTGCAGGCTCAACCTTTGGTGGTGGAGGAGATTTTGCAGGAGAAGGCTTTGGTGATGAAGGAGTAGAAGTGGGTTGCTGGGACTGGGCACCAGGGGGTTTATCATCTGGTTTCCCAGCAACATGAAGTTTCTGACCTTCCTTTGTGGCATCTACTGTTAATCTTTGCTCTAGAGGAGTGCCTTTTGATTCCTGCAATTGAGGGGACCTTTGCAGGGAACCTTGAGCTTGAACATCCTTCTGTGGTGATGCCAGGGGAGGAGCTTTGGTAGACTGTGGTTGAACTGGCTTAGGAGGTCCAGATGCTCGCTGCATCTGACAATTCAGGCATAGCCACACTTTCACCTGTAATAACAATGAATATGATTTAAGAACATGCTCACACAACTGTATTCTGCTTTAAGTCATTATGGGAATTTGAATATTCTAGCATTATGTTAGGAAGTTTACTGGAACTATGCACAGATGTTCCAACAAAGAGCATTTCATAAATAATTGCAGATAACCTGACTGAGGACTCAAATCATGAGATGGGCATAATCCTAACCACTCAACAGGCAACATGAATCAATACTTCCACTTAAAAACATGCTGAAGCCATATCAGAAGATAAATATTAGCATTCAAATATCCTTACCTCTGTCTGGTCAGGTGCTGGGTTAAATCCACAAAGGTTACAAACTACATTCTTGCACTCAGTACAGATGTTGTAGTTGGGTGGATCCTTCTTGATTTCCACATTGCAAAGCGGGCAGACTTTGGGAAGAGGCTGAGTAGATTCTGCTGCTTTTGTTGTATCTGTTATTGTATGTGTATCATTCGAAAATGGTGCTGGTGTTGGTGAAGGTTTTTTGACCCCTGGTTTCTTCTCCTCTAAGTTTTCCTTTTGATTCTGTTCATTTGGTGGTTTTGTTATGTTCTTAGGATTCATCTTTGGAGATTCCTGGGTGGGTACTGGGTGGGAAATAGGTGGTGTAGCAGTGGGCTTGCAAGTCTGAGAAGCTTCAGAACCTTTGCGAGAGGTGGGAGGTGTTGGTGCAGTCTTTTCTGATGTTTGAGAAACTGTAGAATTCTTGCGTGAAGTTGAGGGTGTAGTAGATGGCCCATCCTGGACAGCTGAAGATATTAGATTAGATGCTGAGCTGAGGATAGAGGATCCAAAACCTAATACTTTTCCAGAAACAGCAGGCTGGGGAGATGGTGACCGAGATCGAGAACCAAAACCGAAGCCAAAGAAGCCTGATTCCTCTTTAGGACGTTCAGAGATTGCATCTTTTGCCTGTTGGGGCTTCACAGGTAGCTGCTGCTTTGGAATCTGGTCTTGATCAGATGGTTTTGTACTATGGATGTTCAAAGGCTGCTTTTTGTCTGCTTCAACTTGTTTGTCTTCTGGTTTCTCATGAGCTACTGGTTTCTTGTCCTTTTCCGGAGCTGAAGTCTCTTTCTTCTGTGGTGATATTAGTGGTGGTACTTTCGTAACCTGTGCCTGAGGCTGTACAGGAGGAGGTCCTGGTGCTCGTTGCATTTGGCAGTTCAAACAGAGCCACTCCTTCACCTATGAAAACAATATAGGTTGTTAGTTAAAGATTTTAAAATTGAGGAGTTTATTGATAATTCTTTTTTTACTGGCAAGCTACTAAAGAAAAGCACAGAGATAACAGTGCTTGTATGTAAATGATTTTCTAAGCGAAAAGTTAACACATCCTTTACAGAGGACAAACGTCTGTACATATTAATGCAGAATTACTGATTATTTGATTAATTTATCATATTGGAAAAAATATATTTTATTATGTGGGCGATAGACATTTATATGAGCATTAAATATTCTAATAAAAAGAAATAACATTAATACAATAAGCAATGATTATATGTATGCCATTGCTTATATTTATCCCTTTCCAGACCTCTCCTAGAGAAAGCTCAGTATTTTAAGTTATCATTAAATATTGGCTATTGATTACATTATAATAATGAATAATATTTTAAATCAAGTGTGCTGGTGATGAAATTTAACTTATCTGTGCACTGGCTGGGAGTGTAAGGAAGAAATTTAGAAGCAAACTCCTGTTCTTCAAACTAGTTCAAAAGATTTCAACTACTTTTTTTCAAAATAGGTTTGTACTGTATGTTTTTGTATTTATTCTAATGATATATAAGTTAAGCAAAAACATGTTTATTGCCAAGATAAATGGTTTTATATAATGTGACCAGGAACGTTTTGCATAGTGCTTTTGCACCAGCTGATTCAGTTTTGAAAATGTATTTTTTGCCATTCGTTATACAAGTCTTCAGATGTGCAACAGTAGGCTGACAGGCCAGTGAAGCAACTGCACCCTCTAATTGCGCAACCATGCTGTTGTAACATGTGCAGAATATTTCTTGGTGTTGTCATGCTGAAATAAGCATGGATGTCCCAGCGTCTAAAAGGCAGCCCTTAAAAAATAAATAAATAAATAAATAAATAAAATAAAAGGCAGCCCTTGGTGCTCGAGAATGTGTATACATCTTTGAGTTAATGGTGCTTTCACAGATTTGCTAGTTACTAATACACCACTATACTATGACAGACTGTGCCTTTGAACTGGTAACAATCAGAATGGTCCTTTACTTCTTTGGCCTAGAGACGATGATGTCCATTATTTCTAATGTTAAAGGTTTTTTTGTCAGATCACAATGCACATTTCCACCGTGCATCAGTCTATTTCATGCAGAGCCCAGAGAAGTCGGCTTTGTTTCAAGACGTTATTGACATACGACTTCTGTTGTGCACAGTACAGTCTTAATTTGCATTTGTAGACACAGCAATGAAAACTGTTTACTGACAACGATTTGTCAAAGTGTTCCAGAGCCCATGTGGTGATATCCATCATATAAGCTCGCCAGCATTTAATGCAGTGCTATCTGAGGTATTGAAGGCCACAGGCATTGAGCTGTGGTTATTGACCTTGCAGACACTTTTTCCAGATTTCCTACGTCTTTTAGTAATATTATGCACAGTAGAGGGTGACATGCCTAACATCCTCGGTAGAACAGACTAGGCCTTTCCTGGATGCTTCTTTTATACCCAAGCATGGATACATGGATACACCTCTTTTATAATGTTTTATACATATTTAACAACATTTTGAGTTTATTTCCCTAGTGCCCCAGTACCAGTACATTATTTTGAATATTTTGCAGGCATCAGGTTCAAAATGAGCTTATATTTTCAAAAAAATATTACTTTCATAAGATAAACCATTAAATATGTTGTCTTGCTACTGCTTTGGTTTAAATGCAAGTCACTGCTTTCAGTTTTATTTGCATTTTACCTACTGTCCTAGGCTTTTTGGAACTGGGTTTGTATTAATAACTTAAAGAAATTCACCTATCTTTGAAATACAATTTCAGATCCATACCATAGGTCAACAGTCTTTCTTTAAGAGATGCAAACTTCGTAATATGCAATAATTGAAAGCACTTAAGACTCCTGGTATAAGATTTCTCTTTTAAATCATTTTGAATAATATATTTTCATGTTAATATAAAACAGTTAATGTATAACTGTCCACTGCAATAACTTCCTACAGATCTGTTCTTGGCTGCTATGCAAGGAGTCACACTGACGTAAAAAATGGCTCTTTCGGTTTTTGGATTAAAGAGAGAAAAAAAAAACAACTGGAAATATCCCAAGATTAAATTGACCTATAGCAACAAGCCAAAATTCAATAATTTACAAATAAATTTTAATAAATTAAATTAATGAAAGTGATAAATATTTTAAAATGTAATTTTTTCCTTTTCTCTCCTGCACTTGTGAGCACAGACATGTTGAAAATGTTTCATCAACAGTATTTTGTTTTTAGAGGATGTACAATGTCAAAGAATTTCTCCACTACAGGTTTGATTCCACTTGAAAACATGACAGCGATATGCAGAATACAGCAAAACAACAGAAGCAAAAAGGAAAGTTTCTGCTAGGACACTGATACCATCTGTAGCCACAGGGTTTGAACACACAAAAACAGTTCACAGACAACAATGCCAAAGTGCAAGGTATGATAAAAAATAATGAAATTCATTGCCTTGGATGACTAACCATTCCCTGTTACTGAAGACACAGGATTTCATGGCACTGTAGCCTACATTCTGCAGTAAGTTTTGTATGGTATTTTATATAAACAGTTTTTAATTGTCTTTGGCTTTTTTTTTTGGTTTACAGTTTTCAACCCAGTGTGTCCTAAAATGGATTTCAGCCAAGAATTTTAGTGTAACACCATTTAGTATATATGGCCTTCTTACCTCTGTTTGGTGTGGAGTGGGATTGAATCCACACTGTATGCACACAATGTTTTTGCAATGAGTGCATGTGCTGTAGTTGGGAGGTTCTTTCTTGATCTCCACCTTGCAGAGCGGACAATCTTTGGGAATAAGCTGTGTTTCCTTCACTGTTGATAGCTCTGGCTTGGATTCAGCTCCTTGAGAGGACTCTTTTCCCTGATGGATTACTGGTTTTGTCTTCTCATGTGTAATGTCTTCTTGGTTCTGTTTAGTCTGTGATTTAATGTTACCTGTTTGTTTCTTCTGAAAGTCTTGAAATGTTTCGGATCCCTTCCGTGATGTCGGGGGTGGTATGGTGGTTTTGAGAGATGTCTGAGAAACTCCAGAGCCTTTGCGGGAGGAAGGTGGAGTGGTTGTCTTAATGGAGCTCTGAGAGACCTGTGAACCTTTGCGAGAAGTTGGTGGTGTTGTGGAAGGCTCATCCTGAACAGCTGAGGAGATCAGATTAGATGCTGAGCTGAACAAAGAAGAGCCAAAACCTAGAACCTTCCCAGAAACAGCAGAGACAGCAGGCTGAGGAGATGGTGATCGAGATCGAGCACCACCAAAGCCAAAAAAACCTGAGCTTCCTTGAGAGGGGTCAGCTTTAGCAGGAGAGGGCCCACTTTTCGATGTCTGAATTTGAGGCTTTTCAGCATCCTGTTGTTTAATTGGCAGCTGCTGATTGGGCTGTTGAGTGGGAGTAGGATTCAATTGCTTCTCCTGTACCACAGCAGACGTGTCTGCTGGTTGTTTTACAGCAGCAGTTTTCTGGCCTTTTTTAATGGTTTCATCAGGAAGACCTTCCTCTTTCTTCTGAGGGCCTTCTGATGTAGCAGCATCCTTTTGTTGAAGAGATGGTGGTGTTTTCTTAGCCTGTTGTTGAGACTGTACAGATAGTGCTTCTGACGCTCGCTGTGTCTGGCATTTCAGGCAAAGCCACTCCTTTATCTGCAGTTAAACCAAGTTGATTCATTGTTAACAGGCATCAATACATATTTTTAGAATATATGATATATATAATAATGGGTTCTTATAATAAATTAGTTCTGAGAACTACAAGAACATGATACTGATAACAGTAGTGTTAGTGATTTTTTTTCTGTTTAACAAAAGTGACAGGGAACCACAAAAAGGCTCTGGTATAATATTAATACTGCTAATTCAACATACATACTGTTCCAATGTCAGCGACTACCCTGTCATTTATTCAATTTCTAGTTAAAACAGCCATTAAACACAAGAAACATAAATTTAACAAAAAATACACAAAAACTAGCGCTAAGTATAATATAAAATCTATCGTTATTCAACTTGTCCTTTTTATACTTGTGTGCGCCCTACTGATGAAAGGAAATGAACTAAAAGGAACTATATTTGCTCTAGAACACCAAAACAGGACATATGAGAAAGTTTTTTTGTTTTTTTTTAAATGAAAGGTCTAAATTTGTATTTAGGATTTCTTGGACTGTGAAAAGCAGAAAATGCAATCAGCTTCTAAGACTGAACTTTCGAAGTTTGGAGGTATGGAAAAATATCCCTCTTTGACAAACTAAAATCTCCCTGAAAGAATGGACAGTGTAATGAAGGCAAAATGTGAACACACTGAAAACTGAAAAAAATTGTGTTTAACTGTTAAGGCTTCTGTTTAATGTTCTGTTTTTTCCTGATGCTGAAAAACTGAATAGTGTGTACTTAATGGCAGTTCTGAGATTAAACACATGAAAGTGTAGTCACTGACTTTTACACAATACTGTGTCCCTCCATAAATTATTAAAATATTTTTGCTGAACTTACCTCTGCTTGATGTGGCATAGGATTGAATCCACAGAGATTGCATACAATGCTCTTGCAATCAGTGCACACGCTGTAGTTAGGAGGGTCTTTTTTGATCTCTGCTTTGCAAAGTGGACAGGTTTTAGGAAGAGGCTGGGCTGACTTGTCAACTGCTGCAGACTCTATCAATGGTTGATCCTTTTTTGCTTGTGTGGGTGGAGTTTTGGATGGCTGTACTTGCTGGGATTTCTTTTCCCCTGATTGGTGATCAGAGGGTGGTTTGGTGTCTTTTGAAAATGGCATTCTCTTTACATCCTGGGAAGTTTCAGACCCTTTGCGGGAAGCAGCTGGCGTGGAGGCTGGAGATTCGGGCTTGTGAGATATCTGTGAAACTGAGGAACCCTTGCGGGAAGTGGGTGGTGTTGTTTTGGGTGATGTCTGGGAGACTGATGAACCCTTACGAGAAGTTGGTGGCACTGTGAAAGGCTCATCCTGAACAGCTGAGGAGATCAGATTAGATGCTGAGTTGAGGAAGGAAGAGCCGAAGCCTAGAACTTTCCCAGAAACAGCAGAGACAGCAGGTTGAGGAGAAGGTGATCGAGATCGAGTACCACTGAAACCAAAACCAAAAAATCCTGACTCCTCCTGTGTCTCTGATTTGACTGTCTTTGACTGTCTTTGACTGTCCACATGGGGTTTCTCAGTTTCTTGCCACTGAGGTTTGTGTATAGGGGGTGTTCCATTCAGTGCCTTAGTTTGCTTGTCTTGTAATTTCTGAACAACATCAACTTTCTTGTCTTCCTGTGGAGCTGTTGCTTTAGGATTAGCTGTTTTCTTTGTAGAGTCCACTACAGAAGCTCCAATCTGTTGTGATGAAGGGGCCTTATCCCCCTTTCCTAAAGACTGTGGTGGACCAGGATTCTTTGGGGGAATCATTAATTCATCACCAAGGGCTCTCTGGGTCTGACAGTTCAAGCAAAGCCATTCTAGTACCTGAAAAACATGTTAGAATTTTAATGAAAAAAAGCTTAAAATATGGTTAAATCTACACATTTTTGTCAAAATAATACAACTGAAGAATGATTTATCAAAGACTTTGCACATTCTACAAGACAATCATTAAAGCCGTAAGCCAACACTGCAAAACCTCTGTTACATTAGCTTACAAGGAAGCTGTAAAACCACAATGTCTATGAGAATAAATGGGAATATATCATATCTATGATGTAAACAAAAGAGATTTATAAATTCCTGTTTATGGCTTTAAAGAAAAGCATAACATTCATAGAAATGTATCAGTTAATATTACCTCTGTTTGGTGAGGCATCGGGTTGAATCCACAAAGGTTGCAGACAGCCTTTTTGCATTCAGTGCAGATATTGTAGTTGGGAGGATCCTTCTTAAGCTCGGCTTTGCAGAGTGGGCAAGCTTTAGGGACAGTGTGAGCATCTTTATCTACTTTTGGCATGTGTGTGGAGAGTTCTGGTTGAGTCTGAGATAAAGGTGCCTTGGCCTTCTGATCTTTTAACTGTCTGTCGGTCTTCTCTTTCTGTGCAGTTGGTTGTTTTGTCTCTGTCCCTGTTGAAGATATTTTACGTGATGCAGGAGGTGTACTGGTTGTATTGGCAGAGCTTTGGGACACTGTAGACCCTTTACGAGATGTTGGTGGTGTGGTGGAAGGCTCGTCCTGAACAGCTGAGGAGATCAGATTAGATGCTGAGCTGAATAAGGAGGAACCAAAGCCTAAGACCTTTCCAGAAACAGCAGAGGCAGCAGGCTGAGGAGACGGTGATCGAGATCGAGCACCAAAACCAAAACCAAAGAAACTTGACTCATTGTGGGGAGGTTCTTCCTTTGATGATGGTTCAGACTTGGCAGTTGGAGGGTCACTTTTTGTTGTCTGCTGATCAGAAGGCTTCCGCTGATTTAGTGGTTTTGCTCCTGTTGAACTGGGCTGTTGTTTAATTATTTCTTTCGGAGTAACTGTCTGGTCAGCAAAACTAGGTTTTTTAGGTTGGGCTGTGGATTGTTTATGTGTTTGACCTGTAGTGGAATCCTTCTTTTGTGTTGTGGCCTCACTGAGCTGTGGTAGGGGTTTTATTGATGGAGGTTCTTGTGGTTCTACTCCTTTTAGCGCTCTTTGCGTCTGGCAGTTTAAACAAACCCAATGTTTTCCCTGCAACAACACCACAAAACAACAGAATATAATCAATTCTCTTCTTTATAACAGCCAAAAATGAATCATACCACCAACTGTTTATACATTACACGCAGGAAAATAAAATTGAAAAATCAATATGTCTGGATCTATTTTTTTATGCTTTATACATTTTTAAAGACACTTAAATATGAGCTGAGTGATTACATTTTTGATGTTAGGCTTTTGAAAATGCTTGTAGCACCCCATACCCCTACATCAGGGAGTAGACCAGAATGCATTACAAACACGATATGGTGGAATTTACTGCTTTCTATTTCATCAGTATTTTCAGCAATCAGTCAGACTCACTCTGCTAAATTCTACAGTCAACTGAATCCAGATGTTTTGTGAAGCTAACGATGGCTGGGTTTTGTTTAGATGAGGCAGCCACTTCGTCTGTTTTTTTGTGTTCTGTGTGTCTGGATGACACATTTAATCATTTTTGTCTGATCAAGCCACCTGCATTCTGAAGGTTTTGTATAAACAAGACACTTAATTCAACAATCCCTCTTGTTGGGTAGATTTATTCTACAAAACTAACTTTTGAATGCTTGTCCTTTCAGACAGCAGAGTTTCTTATTATTATTAAACTGGTAACAACCAAATCTAAATATGTACATAGTATAACACAAGCATAAGTGCTAAATAAAGTGGTAAGTGGCCTACAATACTGTTTTGTTTAGCTGCACCTAAACAGCAATATTGATTAAACCATGTCTGAGCCAAGCTTTAAATAATTTTCTCACTGTGTCTCAATGTGTTTTTATATTTATGCTCTGTCCCTAGAGTACAGCTTAGCCACCTTGAAGAAAGCTAACTGCAATGTTTGCACACATTTTACAAGGTGTTATGAAGGATGTTATTTCTTGCCTCAGTTAAACAAAACAGTTTATAAGATGCACTAATGGGAATTGAGGGTGATGCTAATATTCAATATTTTTAAATGTACACATGTGCTAATGTTGAAACGTTTATAAAATTTAGGAATTGGAACTGAATCCACCTGGACAAGCATTACATTAAAACATAACACTTATTTCTAAAGGCTTACAAATGCAGTAACATTGCAGACATTTGGGCACAGTAACCCAATGTCACCTAAACATTCGGCTCTTCCAGCGTATAATAAATACATTATCAAATATAAGTTTGAATTATTGATCAAATTTAAACATCTGCTTGATGCTAGCAATGTATTTTACATGCCACTTTTTTGCTGATAATGATATAATTGCGATATCATCATAGATCCCTACAGTGTAGCTTTAAAATATCAAGACAAAGTATTGATAAAGATGTAGTAGATACAAGTATAGTCATTGCTTGCAAATATCTAGTATAGTCTCATGCTCCTGGCTGCATTTTACTATTTGTACCTTAATATGTTTAATTACTGAGTGCAAATTCTGAGTGTGAGGGCATTCTATACAACAGTAGTTATGGATGAAGGTGACCTAATATTTTTAAGTACCCTTTGAACATTTTAGTGGTTTTTAAATCTATACTTACATAAGAAGATCAACAGCTGTAAAGTATAGCTCATCTGTTTGATCTCTTTTAAAGGAGCTCTAGATTCTTTAGATCTTACTGAGCTACCCACTGATCCACGGATCCTCTGCCTGTCATATTCTCACTGATCACCAGTGTCAGCACATGTGATCAAATAGCCTCGAAATGTCCTTTGCCAAGCTGTGCCCAAAGCATGAGAATTCAATTATAGCGTCAAGTGTCAAATCTTTTGTGCTCTAGACTCCCTAAAATGTGAAACGGCCATTTAAGGTCCAGCCCAACATGCTCCTGCCTGCCAGATGATGACTCTGTAGGTGCTGGGGGCTCCCCTAGGGTGCTTCCATCTCCACAGCACATTCTGCACTAATGCCAAGCACGTGCTACTGCCCCCACCCACTCAAATGTAAACACTCATTACTACTATTGCTGGCCTTCAGCTGTAGTTAAGTAAAATAAGGGCATTCAATGTCAAGCTTTATTTACTAAATAAAGATGTCATGCTTATTTGAATTAAACAATCATATTCACTGTAATTTTGCCTTGATATACGTGTTAGTAAATTTGGATAATTTGCAGATTATTTTAATCAACTGCAAATATTTTGGTCAATGATACTTTTGCTTTGAAATTTCATATTTTTGAAATATTTGTACTACGCCCCTAAAAACAAAGGTATCACAAAGCGTTCTTTGTAGAAAGAAAAATTACCTTTGGCTCCCTAAGAACCTTTCAGTGGATGGTTATTTAAAAGCTAAACTGTAAACACTGAAACAGTAAAAGGCTCCTTGGGGAAACAAAAGTGGTCCTTATTTGCCATTTGGCAAAATCTGAACTGCTTTGGGATTCATCTTTAAGAGTGTATTTGTTCTTTCAGAGAGAAATATTTTTGTGAATTGAATTTACTACTTTTCTAGCCAATATACTGACCTGATTTACCTGTAGATTTACAGCGATTTAGCTCTGTCTATTCACTCTGAAGTTATAAGGAGTGTTTTTCGAATGAGGCCCAAAAGAGGACAGCCAATCAGAACAGAGGTCATTTACATATATCTATCTCAAAGAAACAGTAATAAAAACAGCCTCAGGTCATGGAAAAATAATTCGGCATGGTGCATAAAGCCATGAAAATATCATACTTCAAAAAATCTATTGCAAGAAAAATGTGGGATATGTACCCTTTAATTTTCTTTTTTTAATAATGTATATTGTTGCACGTGGGCTTTATGAATAAATTAAATATGAATGCTATATTATGATTAATACCACCATAGCAATTACTACCACAAAGTGCTTTTGCTATATTATAATTAATACCACCAGAAATATAAAACTGTGTTTAAATCAGCTGTAAGTCCTTTCAAACCTCTTCATGTCCAAAATGGTTACAAATAGATATAAAGCATTTCAGGATAAAACTCTTCAAGGCTGTGGCAAAAGAATATTATATTTCCATTTAGAGGAGAAGCAAAGATCCTTTTAAAAAAAAATTGTCAGACCCCGAGTAATACAGGAAGTACTCAAGCCTACTTAGTGACATCATGAGCTTTTCTCCCTTGGGTGCTCAGCTAGTTTTTTCATCTCCTGTGGGTCTGGCAGCAGTGACAGTAGTGACTGCAAGTTTGGCCGACACAACAGAAAAAGCTTCCCATGTTTCTTTAACGTCTGACCCACTTAGAGCTTTACATATGTTTTAGGGAGCCTCGGTATCCTCAACAGTGCCACCACAGTGGAAATAGGGGGGTGTGTTTCAAATACATGCATGCTCTCATTCCAAATCAAACAAGCAGAGATACTGCACTCAAACGATGGGGAATTGTATATGGCATGCACAACCAGACTTCACTAAGTTTTGAAATGTAACTACAGAAATTAGATGCAGAACTCATGGTAGTTTTATTAATTGCACCTAACATGTGTCCACTTTTCCCATTCTCTAAATCCCACTACTGAAATATTAGAGTAAGGTCCTGTCTGAACAAGAAAATTAGCATACAAAACTCAGCAACAGGGAGAATTAGCCCGGTAACATCATGGTGTGTACAAAAAAGAGACATGACATGTTTAACAATAGCATCAACCAACCATTGCAAAATACAGGCTGAGAATTATCTAAAGCCTTGTTTAGATAGCTTCAAAGCGAGTCCTCAATGTGCTCAGTCTATATAACTAACAACAGTGAATTAGAATGCCTTATTGTCTAAGCTGAGGAAGCACTGAATTGAAAAGTTGAAAAGATTTTGTTAAAAGATGTCATTTTGAGGGACATTCTACCAAAATTTCAGCACAGTTCAGTCACTGAGATGTAAACAATGCATTTCAGAGTAGTTTGATGTGAAATGGCTCATTTTATATAAACTTGCCAACCCCGATTTCTTTCCAGTTGTTCAATTCTGACTTGCTTAGTATCTCTAGAATAGCACATTTCACACAAACCACTCTGAATGACTGTTTACATTTTACAAAATTCTCCTATAGAAAAATGTTTCGAGAGCACTTTTGGAACCATAAGAATGGCACTGTTTAACCTATGACCATTGACATTCTGCTATTTAACCAGCCATTTCACCATTATTTTCAAAAACTGTGTGAATGTATAAACAGTTGTATGACTCTTACTAAATTTTTACAAAAAAGGAAAGCTGCATGAGCTTTGGCAGCTTCTGTCCAGCTTCTGTAGGTGTGTTTGACCTACAAGATTTATGACAGTGAATGTCAGATCATGACATCTGTTTAATACTGTGTCAGCACAGTGACACAGGCAGGTATTAACCCCATCAAGTCCATTCTGAGAACTCAGGGATGGTGCCATAAATTTGTTCAAATCTGCCACCAGATGAGTTACAGGGCATAGTAGTAGTATAAACCATGCTGTGTATAGTAGAATGTATCAGTATGTAGAATCAGAGCTCTCTGTGTGCTACTGTGTTTCTAGCACTGTATACAAGACACACAAGGCTTCCTTTATTGCTGGATGCACTACTTTTTTTCCAGAGTGAGGTGCGAATTCATTCAGAGTGCAGTTCAGCATTCATATTTCTTTTCATGCATTTTATAGTTCAAAGATATAGTTTGTGAATTCTCAGCTTTGTTAGATCACATTTTTACATATCACATAAATTAAACAGCACTTTCTCACACAATTTCTCACATAATTAACAGAAAAGAACAGATTAAATGGCAGAATTAGGCATTTTCATGTCAAGATGCGAGACACTAGATATTGCTAGCTAACTAACCAAATATATAATATATATATATATATATATATATATATATATATATATATATATATATATATACATCAGATAAACTTTCTAGAGAATGGTAATTAGGTATTATAGTATAAGTATAGCCCAAGAGCATAAAACTCTGAGTGAAATATTCTTAACGTTCCACAACTTCATTTATATATTGGCAGTATTATGACCAGTATCATGGATGGAGATGAACTGCAGTGTGACAACTGAAAGTGTTCATACCTACACGTGTATGCAAAGAATAGACAGCAGTCATTTAGAATCAAGGCACATTTTATCTCTCTAACAGCCATTTATAGTCAGCCTTTAAAACACTGCCTGCATGTCAAACAAAATGAAAATTCATCCTACATTTAAATCATTACCAAGATGCTTATAAAGAATATAACCTCTACAGTTTCTCTTAACAGACCTGCTCCATAACTCTCAGTAGAAACGGTAATGTGAACTTACAGATACAAAATGCAGTTTGTCTGTTTCACTTACCTCTGACTGATGAGGCGTTGGGTTAAAACCACACTGATTACACACAGTGCTTTTGCACTCAGTGCAGGCACTGTAGTTCGGAGGATCTTTCTTGAGGTCCACTTTGCAGATCGGGCAGGCTTTGGGAATGGGTTTTGGGCTCACTGGATTTAGGTTTGAAGGCTGAGTAGAAGTTGGTTGATTCTTTGTTTGGGCTACAGTTGCTTTGGTTGGCTGAGGTTCTTCAGGTTTCTTTTGCTCTGGTTTCATCTCTTCCTGTTTGTAGGTTGCAGGAGGCTTGGGAGAGTCCTTAGAAGGTTCTGATCCTTTGCGTGATGCAGGAGGTGTGGGGATAGCCTTAGCAGAGGTTTGCGAAACAGCTGAGCCTTTACGAGAAGTTGGAGGTGTTGTAGAAGGCTCGTCCTGAACAGCTGATGAGATCAGATTAGATGCTGAGCTGAGAAATGAGGAGCCAAAACCTAAAACCTTCCCAGAAACAGCAGAGACAGCAGGCTGAGGAGATGGTGATCGAGATCGAACACCACCAAAACCAAAACCAAAGAAACCAGACTGCTCCTCAGGAGGTTCAGCCTTTGGTGGTGGTTCAGACTTGCCAAGGGAGGGGCCACCTTTTGCTGTCTGCTGCTGTGATGGCTTTTGTTGGGAAGGTGGAGTTGCAGTAGCGCTGGCTTGTTTTGCTGCGGATGAGCTGAACTGTTCTGGTGCTTTCTGGCCCTCTGAAGGTTTATTTTGCTGATTGGCAGGTTGAGGTAACACTTTGTTTTGTGTAGCATCCTTCTTTTGTGCTAGAGAAGCACTTTGCTTGCCAGGGGGCTGGGATGGTGAGGGTGCTTTGCCGGGCTGAGACGGTGGTTTCATCATGCGGGGTCCAGGTGGTTCTGCACCTCCAAGTGCCCTCTGCATCTGGCAATTGAGGCAAAGCCACTCCTTGGCCTGCAAGAAGTAATGCATAGATGACACCGAAATTCACAACACACAAAATATGACATAAGTTCAGATATCTAGATTTCATCACCACAATTCTGAGACCTTTTTTTTTTTAGTTTTGTTTGTTTAAATTAGAATATATTTGTTGGAATTACATCTAAGTCCTGTTCTTACTTTTAAAATCGATTTCACATTTGTACTGATGTCCTTCTCAGTTTAAGGGGACCGTATTGTGCTTCATTTAAAAATCAGCCCCTGAAACTTTCTTTATAATTTCAAAATTAATGGGTGGAACCAAACTTCTTTAGGCTGAATCAGTGGCTATATGTAGATGTGTTGTCTTTGTTCAGAATAGGCTATTTTACAGTTCATTTTCCATAAAGTCGTTGTCTAGACTGGTGAGTGTGTTTTTAAAACTTTGTGTCTCCACAATCTCAGGCTGGGGAACTGAGGGCTGGAGTCCGACACAGTTTGTGCAGCAAGTAAACCTGGCATTTAACTGATGAGTTTTGATCAAACAAGAACATCTGTCAAACTAAATCCAGCTGTCCATGACCAGAATTCCCTACCCCTGCCTGAATGTGGGGTTCACCAAGAACAAACTGATTTTCTTGTGCTACTAGTATGCAGTACTTCCATTGGTTTCAATAAATGCTAATCACAGTCTCCCATCTCTCTGAAGAGAATCACCACACTGGGTGCTTCTGAAGGCTCAGCATTTCTGTCTCAGTAGGCTCTATACGATTTTTTTCTATAATCATTGATCAGAGTCAGCAATGCTGAATGGGCTTTTTTCCCCCAAAGTTGCATGAGTAGATGGTAATTTTGACTTATACTTACTAAGTACTACACAACAGTATGTATACTGAATTCAGAATGAAATATGTCATATAGAAATAACCTATAAATATTAGCATGTTGCTGAAAAAAATATGGTAAGAAGGCACAAATACATATTGCATATATACATTTTTGGCAGTGAAAAGTGTTGTTAGGATCCACAAACCAAATTTGGCCAAATTTGAGAAACAGTGAGAATCAGTATTGCCAAAGGTTAAATGTAAAGTTTTACTAACATCCATTGTATATAATACAATATAAATTCAGTTCCAGTAAAGCTACAGAAGAGAACAGCATTTTGCAACAGGGAGGTGTTGAAATAACCTAAGCTTCTCTGTGATAAATTGCAAGGGTTTGTATGTGAGCCCATATTTTATATCTTGACTCACATTACCGCAGTGTACATTTTAGTTTTATAGTAATTGTGATGCATTTATTTTACAGTACTGTGCAAAAGTCACCCAACATTTATTTACTTCGCAGTCAAAATGACCATAAAGTGTCAGTTTTTCACTTTTCAGGAAGTATTTCTGGGGAGACCGGATATGAGATAATCCATTTGTCTAAGGCAGAGGAACGGTCTAGGAAAATATGTGAAAAAACAGGAGTTTCCAAAACTGAAACATTACACAATATAGAGAACATGGAACTCCTAATAACCAGGCAAGACCTGGCAGACCACCAAAGCTCTTACCATCAGATAAATAGTCCTTAAAACTTGATCTTTGAGAGAAAATCAAACTCCTTTTTTGCCTCAGATCTGAAAATATCTGCAAATGTTTCTGTCCATCCTTCCACTGTGAGAAGACAACTTAACACTATGGGGCTGGAAGGGTGTGTATCTGTCAAGACACCATTACTGAGAAAAGGAACTAGATAAAAAAGCTGCTGATTTTCTCAGAACAATGGACTGACCACCCCCGAGTCCAGGCCTCAACAGTGAATGTGTTTGGAGTTACCTGGATAGTCAGAAGCATAAAATGCAACCAATGTCTAAGACTGAATGATGGATGTGTGGAAAAACATTCCTGTGGATTACTTTGAAAAACTTAATGCAAGCCCCCAGAAAGAATGGAATCTGTAATAAGAGGTGGAAACACAAAATACTAAGAAAACTGAAATTAGATGTAGTTGCTGTGGCTTCTGTGCCATTTTCCACTAAATATATTTTTTCCTCTTTTCCCTTTCTCTGTTTTCCTGATACAGAATAATTAATAACTTAGATATTTTAACTGGGAATTAAATAAATGTAGGGTGGTCTCTGACTTTTGCACTGTACTATATAACCGTGTTACTGAATAATAAGTCTCAATATTAATAGTTGAATAATAGGTCTTCAATTCAAGAAATGCTTTTTCATTCTCCAAAAATCTTCTGTTATTTTTTAAATTAACATTGTGAATAAGGGCTCATCAGTCTTGCGATCGGATTCATCTCCACTGTAGACTTAATAAGATTTGCGTGTGAATCAGAATGAACAATTATACAGATGCAGCATGTCTCTACATGCACATGGAAAAGCTCCACTGCCATGCAGCCATTTTATTTTTCTGAGCAGCTGTGGCACAGTTTTACAGAGAGACAGAATTGTTTACAGATTTGTGACCAGGCACAGATTGATTTACAGACAATTTAGAGATCCTGGGTGTAAGCTGTAGGCCACTTCAACAATTAGTTAGAGTTAAATACTAGGTGTAGATAAAGCTGTATGTGCATGGCTGCATGTATCCCATTAATGCATGTGTACATTAATGCACCACTGCACACAGAGCGAAAAATGTAATTTGCTGACAAATGAGTAAAAAATATGGATTACTTACATCAGCATCTGGAGGACTGAACCCACACATGCTGCAGACGGCTGATTTACACTGTGTGCAGGTGTTGTGGTTGGGTGGTTCCTTGGATTTTAAATTGAGTTCTGTGGTTTTGCAGATCGGGCAGAAGGATTTTGCCCCCATTTCTGAGCCAGCAGGTCTTTCTGCTTGGTGGACTGCAGGTCCTTGAGGTCCACCCCTTCCTTTTCCAGGCTGTGGAGATCCTCCTCTGCCCACTCCCTGTTGCTGATGTCCTCCCCTGCCTACTCCTTGTTGCTGAGGTCCTCCCCTGCCTGCTCCTTGTTGCTGAGGTCCTCCCCTCCCAGCTCCTTGTTTCTGAGGGCCACCCCTACCAGCTGTAGCCTGCTGGGGTCCACCCTTGTTCATTCCTTGCTGCTGAGGATCACCAGAACCCACTCCTTGTGGCTGCTGCCTACTTTGCTTTGGCGTTCCTTGTGAAGCAGGCTGTCCGTTCCCCTGCTGTTCAGCACCTTTGTGCTTTGGAGAACCCTGCTGCTGCTGCTTTTCCTCAGGCTCATCTCCAAACAGACTTAACTTGTTTACTGCAGATGACATGGCACTAAGGGGGTTCCCCCCACTCAAGAAGTTGGAAGAGAACATGGTGTCTGGAGGGTTCTAGGAGCTGGTTAAAGGGGAGGGTTGGGGTTGGAATGGTGGGGCTCACTGCTGGGGGGCCCTAGCTGCCAGTAGGTGGTGCAGTGAGGGCATCAATACAGTAACTGCTCCAGTTTTCTTGGAGTCCAGGGGAGGGTATCTCTCCAATTTTATGTATCTCTCTCATCTGCCACTACATCCCTTGGGAGAGAGATAAAGAGGAAAGAGAGGAAAGGGGGAGTAGGAGAGAGAGAGAGAGAGAGAGAGAGAGAGAGAGAGATACTTGTTAGACCACTTTAAACTATTCAATCACCGCCAGTTTTCCCCAAAGGCTGATCATTTCAAACTAAATGGAAAAGCCAGTGAAATTCTAGACACTAAATTCTAATACTTTGAAAACCATCTGTTTAAAAGGAATTGTAGTTCCTGCCCTAGTACAAAATTACAAGCCTACAATTATGTCCCATTATTAAAATCTCTTTGGATCTTTTATGATGTACTTTTGTGAACAAAAGCTATGAGCACAGCAAAGGTAAAGGCCAACGCTATTTTCTTACTTTATTTCTTTTTAAACCACATTGTACATATTCACCACTGAGCCACCACATGCGGCTCCTTGTAACATAAATGATGCATGTCTGTGAGAAAGCTACAAATGATAGCTTTCTAAATTAATAAAAAAGCAAGTGTTTATAGTGATAGAAAAGTTTAAAGTGATATAAAAGTATGCTCTCTTCCAAATTGACACATGCAGTTTTCCTCAAAATACCTAGGGCAGCACTTTGTGACATTAAACCAATTTTTATATTGACAATGTGGCATATATGTACAATCATACATTTATAAACATATATTGTTGCTGTTGGAACAAATCCTTGTATGTCCATTTTTGTCATTTTTCAGCTTTTATCATAATTTGAAAATACCTGCTGCCCTTTACATTTCATGATGAACCGACCAAAAGAAGTGGCCCGAAATGACTTGGAAAGATGTCTGGTTCCATTGACCTACATATAAAGGGTGTTTTTTCCTTCTCTTGTAAACTTACAATTTTGGACAGGCAAGGTTTTGTTCTCACAGCAGCGATATGCTAAGATGTATGAAAACACTTTATCTGGGCAGTAGGCTAATCGTTGTCCAAATAATAAATACAAATAAACAAATATATACTGAGTCTGTCTGTCTGCCTGTCTGTCTGTCAGTGTCTTAGCTAACCATTTCCAAATGGTTAAGCTATGAGGAAGTCCAGTTATAACAGTCATTATCCAATATCTGCTTCAACTTATCAAGCTTTTATTACCTTAAATCAGGTGTGCTGCTGATGGAATTGAACAAATAAATCAAATGACTGGAGAGCACCAAGAAGTCAAGAACCAATCATGCTCTTCTAACCAAGACATTAATGCAAGTGTGTTGATGCATGGTGATACCTTTAATAGCTTTTCACAAAGATAGATTTATGCCAATAATCACAACAATAACTAACAACAACAATAATATTATTAACAGCACTACTATCATTGCTACTATTAATAATAATAATAATAATAATGGAATTTTTTTTAAGACTAGATATGAAATGTGATATGCAGATGTACGCAGTGACTACTGATGATTAATCATATAATCAGAACTTATTAATCATGAAGAAACTATAACATTTTACTATTTACATTTGCATTGTAGCACCTCACAAAACAAGTATGTGAGGTACTTACAAAACATGTTTGTAGATAAGCCTGCTTCGATTAACATGGATGAGAAACAAACATGACAAATATGCCCAACATCGTATATAACGCCACACAAGGCAGATCTTTAACAGGCAGTAGCACCTTCTGACTTAGAGGCTAATATCTGTGTAGAGGATGGCTGCCTCTCCATTTAATACACTGAGCGCTTCGACGTTTTCCTTCAGCACCTTGGACAGCGGTCCACACCAGGTCCATTGAACACGTCTCTCCATTTCTCATGCCAGAAACGTATTCAGACGTCTTCTTTTCAGCGTGAAATATAAAACGGACAACCTACAACCGGACCTGGCGTGCAGTGAATGCAGCGTCATTCACAGTCCTTACTATGAAACGCCACAGATATTACGGTGAAAACGTCTTTTTTCCCCGAATTTAGCACATTTCACACCTCCATGCCAGACACAGCACGAAATGTTACACGGTTTCTTTCACGCATGTTACCATAACGTATTATATTTTAAGACATATAATATACACACAGCCCTAACCTCACGTTGTTTGCCGTAGCTGTGTCTCCAGAGTGCTTTGTTAAAAAAATGAGTTTTGTGACTATACCGTGTTCTACCAAACCGTGCGGTTCTCTTTCAAATTGTTTGTTTAAAACCTCAGAAACAGACAGAAGAGGAAAAAAATGGCTCTGCAGAGAAACACATTCGATCTAAAACACTTCGTGTCGACCTTCCTTGGGAACATCCGGGTAGGAAACCCTCCACAGATGCATGTGCACAGCGTTAATTAGGATGCTCCACACAGTGCGAGGCAGGTACGAGCACAAACGAGTCAAACTCACGTTAAAGACAAAGTCTCGGCTGAATAAGTGCGGCGTCGTTTTCACCATTAGGAACGACTAAACGAGTTGTTTATGGGGTACTACTGAACTTATAAATCCAAAGGCTACATTAACCTGCTTGTAGGCTATGATATATGAACTCGGTATTGGACACGCGATAGGCTACAGTCACGACCTGCCTACTTCGATTAATATGGATGGAATTCCTTGGGGAGCTGGCTACAAGAGAGTGAACAAGAGAGATGGAAATATGGCTTACGCTATCACTGTGCCGTTGAGATTTGAGGTTTCCTTCACCCTGGTGGTTGTGCCTTTGCCCTTGACCATTTATAGAAGACTAACTGTGGCGGGCTGCTTCCTGTAGCTCTTTCCCTCAACAGCCGCAAGCTAACCGACACGGGCAGCGTATCCAATTCTGACAGTCTGAAATCCCTACTGCTTCCCCGTTCCTCAAGCACAGCATCTTTTCCGGTAACGCTACCAGCAAATATGGTGTGAAATGCTAGAAACTCGGCTATATTTCCACAGAAATCAGTCGCTTACCTCATGGGTATCCCTAGTTACTTGCCCATTTGGAGTGTTCTGGTGTTGGTTGGTCTGAGGTCCGTAGTGGATGGAGGTTACGGAAAAAGCTGTGTTATTTCCCCCCCACCTGTATTCCGACAGGCCCCGCCTGCTGAGCCGTGATTGGCTAGTAGTAGCCGGCCTCCTCCACCAGAATTGGCTATTCACTAACGTCTGTAAGTAAGAACCAGCCAATCGTAGCGCAGTAGGGCGGGTCTTTCCGGAATGCGGGTGTGAAAAAGAAAATAACGCCAGAAAACGTGCCGCGTCTCGGATTCTCTCGCTACCGCGCATGCTCCGACACATGACAGGTGATCAGCACATCACCCCAGGAAAACTGAAGTTAAAGGGGCTAAACGATTCGTCTTTTGTACGCTAATCTGTTCATAATCAGCAGAGTAAATTAAACGCTATACTGCTCGGGAAAGACTTAGGAATCAGTCGTTTTAATTTATTGCATTTTACGTTGATGCCTTTTTGGCGTCCAAGTCTGGTATGCTCAGATAACACTACGAATAGAAGTGTTCCGTATTCCGTAAAAGCGTTTTATGCGATTTGATGCTGAGCGTTTGATGCATCCTTCATGTTGATTGACTGATTTATTTGTTCCTTCATTTCCTCTGCCAAGGTCACCTGCTCCAAGTTTTAAGCCCGAGCTAGTGGGAACGGCCTCAGCCAATTCACCTTGAGGATTATAGTGAACGTTAATGATGCATGACAAATCAGTTCTCTCCTCCTCTCGCACACATAGTATGAGAAGGCAACACCAGTCATTTTTCCAGTGGAGGGTGCCATGCTTCCTCACGCTTGAATGATCTTGCCTAGTGTTAGTCAGATACGTTCCTGAAAAATTTAATGAGAGCCTTTCTTCAGCTAGTGGTCAATATATAAAAAGCCATGAACTATGCTGTGCCTTTTGAGATTATCTTAGCACTTCCAAACAACATCCTGCCTCCCCTACAGGCTGTACAGGCTGTGTGGTGAGTTCCTCTCCATTGATAGAGAATAGTCATTATGAAGAACACACACACACCCACCCACACACACACACACAGGGTAAACACTGTACACACAGTAAGCTGAACTTGAGCACAGTCTTGAAAAGAAATGTTCTCATTGTTCCTTTGAGTTATTAGTTTGAATGTATAGTTCTAGAAAAGTTCTTCCATGGCATTGTTTTAACAAACCCTTTTCGGTTCCATTTAGCACCTTTTTACCCAGTTTTTCTCCCCCAGTTTAATTGTGGCTAAATTCCACCCACTAGTTAAGTCTCCTATTGCATTGCTACTAGGCTGGGAGGGTGAGGACTAGCATGCTCTACACGTGAAGCCGCCACAACTTTTTGAACCGCTGGTAATGTAGTGTCATTGACCACCTCATCATGCTTGAAGGAGAATGCTAACTCTTTATTTTATGTCAGATAACAGACAGAAGCACTGGCCAGCATCCCACTGGTGGCAGGAGAGGGAGGGCAATCCTAGCCACACAGAGAAAGTGAGGCCAAATATGCTCTTTTCATCTTCTGGCCACAGATATGTGGCATTGGCTGCATTGGATCTTCCAGTTTCCCAATGATGGAGCCAAACGCACCTTTGTTTTTTAGAATGTTCTGTAGTTCTTCAAACATCTCTCTTCAGAAGCTCAAGCAAACCACTAGTCCATGTCAAAGTACTGTTATTAAAAGCAAACGTATAAAGAAAAGCACATTTATTTCTCTAATAAAGGTGGTATTAATTGTAATATACCATTGATGTTTCTTGCATATGTGAAGCCCACACCCAACAACGAATATCACAAAAGAACTGAAAATGCTTGAAAGTGGTCTATAATGTGTTTTGGAATAAAACTCTTCCAGTTAATCGTTCAGTTAGATATTAGAAAGGCGCGGTTATTGCAGTCATGTGCAACGTTCAATGAAAAGAGCAAAACTGGCTGCAGTCTTGAATAATTTTCATTTCTCCAACCTGAGTGGCCTCAAGCGGCCTGTTAATCTGTGAAAAATCCTAAGGAGGCTGACAGCACTCGTCTTTTATCTCTCATCCATTTGATCAAAAATTATGACAGGGCATGGAAAGGCCAGGATCAAACACCACCTATGGACGTATTCATGTTTCTTTGTCCCTAAGGATGTTTTTAGAGCTCTCAAAGTCCCAGTGGACAACTGGTGGATGCATGCTAGCTAAGAGGACTGGATGGTGAGTGCCTGGCTTGTGGCTCTTGGCTGTCGGCTCACAGCCCAGATGAGTTTTTCTCCTAAAAGGCCTATTAGATCAAAGTAAACATTCAGAGATCTCTGAGCTTGAGCCTGTCGCCCTGCAGTGCGAAAACGAGAACAGTCCAAACAGTCTGGCAAGTGTGCTACAGTCTGCATAAGTAGCATCCCTCTGGGGGCACAAATCAGACCATTACTGTATTCCTTTCCAGCACACATTCAATCTTGTCAAATTGAAAGAAGCTTTGGCCAACACTTTATAGCAGATGCAAGGCTATACTGTATTGTATACAGTACTGTGCAAAAGTCAGAGACCATCTTTCATTTTTTTCATTTCCAGTTATTAATTTTTCAGGGTTCATAGAGGTGTTCTTAATTGTTTTTACTGGAAATTAAATAAATGAAGGGGGGCACAGTACTATAAGTGTATGTAATAACCATGTCTATTGCAGAAGGAAGGAGAAAGTCAATAGAAAATGTTTCTTTAAAAAACACAATAACAACAAAGCAACTTTGGGAATTACCTGGAGTTTGGAACACCAAAAAAAATTAAACATTGTAAACAAAATGGGACTCAACAACTGCGCCAGACCCAGTGGGCTCAACTGTTACCATTAGATAAACAACACTTAAAGCTTTCATCTTTGAGAGAGAGAGAGGAGAAAATCAAGCTCTACTCTTGCTTCAGATCTGAAAAAATCCACAGGTGTTTCTGCCCATCCTTCTGCTGTGAGAAGACAGCTCAGCACTATGAGTCTGAAAGGAATTGTAGCTGTCAAGAAGCTGCTACTAAGAAGGAGAAGACTTACAAACCCCAAAAAGCAGCTGCTGGTGATCTCAGAATCACCCCCAGAACCAAGACCTCATCACTGAGTGTGTTTGGTATTACTTGGATTGTGAGAAACAGAAAATGCAGCATTTCTTTGAAAAACGGAAAGTTTCATTTAATAAGAATAGAAGCTGTGACAAACAATAATAAGTGCAAATTAATGAATGAATGACACACTAAATAGTAAAAATATTGATATTGTGTGTGTTATTGTGGCTTCTGTGTAATTTTCTGTTAAAATGTTTGTTTTTTCCTAATGCTGAAAAATGATTATTTTGTACTGAACTGTTTTGACTGGAAACTGAATAAACAAAGGTTAGTGTATAATGTTTGCACAGTACTATAAGTGTATGTAGCAACCATGTCTATTCTCTGTATGCTACTGCTGTATTCTGATCCTCTGTACTTTCTTGTTATTATGATACTTATTGATTTAAAATTCTTTAACATTGAACTTTTCACACTTATGTAGTACATTTATTACCAATGATTATTAAAGAATTGTTCTTTAGGGAATCAAATATGGTTCTTCAATGACAGTACTCTAAAGAAACCACTTTGGAGCTATTTCATTTTTAACTAATGTAATTTTTTTGTATGCCCTTTTTAAAATACATTTAAAATAGCCACAGCTACAGAAAAGCCATTTGGACCTAACTTAACGAATATAAATCTCATGATGTAATATATGCCATAACTTACATAAGCTGTGAGAGAGTGCTCTATCCCCTCAGATTATGGTTGTGTAGTGAAAATCCTGCATTTGCTGGTGTGTACTCGTATTTATATACACACAAATATATACATGAATAGCTCAGTTTCATCTCTCAGTGTAATGGCAAAGCAGCAGCCATGCTGAAGGCATTGCCTGCTCTTGGTGCAGTAGCATTTGAATGTGAACAGGGAGGCTGCTCTCTATCGTAAGGCTACGAGTGAGCAGGGATGCTGAAAGCCATTAAAAGAGAGAGCGTGAGTAAAAGGGAGAGACGTGCTTTTGCGACACTACTCGTGAGTGAGTGTGAGTGTGTGAGGAGGCCGTGAGTCGTGCAGGATATGAAGCCCCCACACTCCCCACTCCTACTTGGCATGTGTGTCATGTGCTGGGAGAGGCTGTGGGCGATGATGGTCATTTGTTGCGTCACGCGTGGGGTTGTGTGAACAGGAGGAAGCTGGAATCACTCTCCCTTTGCCTGTGTGTGTGTGTGTGTATGTTTGTTTTTGTTTTTATACAGACCAGAGACAAATCAGACTAACCCAAAAGAAATGGTTCTTATAAATTGTTTTCTACAAGAACAGGTATTAAAATTGAAAGGGCAAAAACATTTATTTTGCCTACTGAAGTTAAGGTTAGGGGTCAGATTAAGAAAAATAAACAGGCTATAAAATATTCTATAACTTTTGTATAGGCCACATTTTTTTTATTTTTTCCTACACTCTCACTCTCACTGGGGCAGTACCCTTCCTGTCACTGTGGTGGTACCCTCAGGGTCATGGAGCATAACTGTACCATAATCCACTGAAATTATATTTTCTAAGATGTATTGACTCGACACACCCCGTCTCATCGCCAGGCTTTTAATTAAATGGTTCTGTTTTCAAAAATTAGTTTAGAAAATATACAAATGTCAACTTTTCCACTGGGAAATATTTATTTAAGGTACACAATTGGAACTTAAACCACTGTTGTACCTTTGAGGGAACATTTACACTGTTTGTACCTTGAGGAACAAATCATGTACCTGGATGGTACCTTTATTTCTAACAGTGTAATATGTCAAATTCAGTAATTGTGCATTAAAACTAATAGAGGATAATGTTAACTTATTTTCACTCAGAAAATCAACCAAACATGTCATTTGAACAGGAGTGCCCAAACTTTTGTATTTTTGTATACAACTGTATGTACATGGACAAAATAAGCTTCATCAGATTATATTTATTATTCTTTCACTTAAACATCATGCAAACGTAATTTCCAGTTTTTTCACTGATCTCCTTTAAGAATAACAGTGGCATGTTAATGTCCATGCTCCTCTGCAAGTTTTCATAAAGTTAGATTGCATGTTGTTTTGAGGGAAACTGGTGTTTTCCACATTACAATTGTTAATAGGTCTCACGCAAGCACTGTCCAGACTGCTGAACCTGTCCTCTGTTGCCAACGTTACTGGAAGTAGTGATACTGCTAGAATCAGTGGCATTTAAAAGCTAAGAGGCCACAGTCTCAGAGATAGTAAAATTGTCTGCCATCTGCAATTCCTTTCTTTTGTACTAGATTAATTACAGTTTCATGGTCAAATTGAAAATGATAACATACTACAACTCCAACATTTATTGAACTGCGCTTTGTGTTCTTTTATCTGACAAATATTAAGACTCAACTACAACCTCAATTCCAATGAAGTTGGCACATTGTGTAAAACTTAAAAACAGAATACGATGATTTGCAAATACTTTGCAAATACGATGATTTGCAAACACTGAATGGCCGTGACCTTTGATCCCTCAGGCGGCACTGCATTAAAAACCGACATCATTCTGTAGTGGATATTATCACATGGGCTCAGGAACACTTCAGAAAACCACTATCAGTGAACACAGTTCGTCGCTCCATCTACAAGTGCAAGTTAAAATTCTGCCATGCAAAGTGAAAGCCATATATCAACAACACCCAGAAACGCCACCGGCTTCTCTGGGCCCGAGCTCATCTGAGATGGACTGACGCAAAGTGGACTCTCTGACGAGTCCACATTTCAAATCAAAGCGCAAAATATGACAACGGAGATGCCGGACTGTTGAGCAACTGATGTTGTACATCAAGCAAGAATGTGAAAGAATTCCACCTACAAAGCTTCAACAATTAGTGTCCTCAGTTCCCAAACGCATATTGAGTGTTGTTGAAAGGAAAGGCGATGTAACACATTGGTAAACATGCCCCTGTCCCAACTTCTTTGGTATGCATTGTAGGCATCAAATTCAATATGAGTGAATATTTGCAAAAAACAATAAAGTTTATCCGTTTGAACATTAAATATCTTGTCTTTGTAGTGTATTCAATTGAATATAGGTTGGAAAGGATTTGCAAATCATCGTATTCTGTTTTTATTTATGTTTTACACAACGTCCCAACTTCATTGGAATTGGGGTTGTAGAACGGTATCACTCTGTTTTCTCTTGTGTGCTCTTCAGAGTAAGGGACCATCAGAAAATTACAGGACAATATAGCTAAGGAAAGGGAATAAAATACTCCCTGATTATTTTCCACATGGTTGCCCGAATATGAGGACTCATATATGCCTGTCACATAACTAATCCATGATATGCTCACAAAAGAATATTGTAATGTAATGTGATGTAATTTATCAACAATGATAAATGACAATGATAAATATCATTCCACTCCTGTATAATTTAGCCTATAACCCTTTTCACAGTTTTACAGTCCAGTCAGCACCTCCACATGTCTATTTTTTCATTACTTAATTATAACATTTTGTAACTTTCTTGACATTTAGAAGTTTGAGATATACTTCTGGTGAACGTCAGTGAAGATGCCAGAAAGGATTCAGCTATGCAGGTTGACTCATTTATACCAGTTAGCACTCATCAGAGTTTATAAAGGAAGAGGAGGAGTGGAGGTAGTAAGGTTGTAAGGTGGTTGCCGGCCTACAGTGGCAGTGGCTTGCCTCCCAGAATTGATTCAACTGACTCACCCAGCTACTTTTTAGACTCTGAGATTAAACTCTTTATGAACATAATTTGCTTATTTTTACTTTGCTATCGCTGGGTCTCCCGATATTACATTGAATTATCCAGATATCACGTTGAACGTATTATTTGAAGCTGTTATAGCTGCATAGCTGCAAAGCTCCTGTGAGCATATATAAGTAAGAACTGCACTGTACTGTACTTGTATGGTACTTAAAACAATAAAACTTGCTGGAGGGGATGTAAGGCCATGTGTACTCTCCTGTCTGAAAGCTCTGCCGCTCCACTGGCCTTGACACACTGTTTCATCAAGCATGCATAAACCTCGAGACATTTGTCATCTACTCTCTATGGTCACTGTGTCTTTCTCTTCTCCTCTCTCTAAAACACACACAGACACACAAACATACTTGAATACACGAATGGATGCTGTGCATTAGCACAGCACAATACATAACCATTATCGTGACATTGCCATTGCAATACTGACATCACAGAACTTGTGTACTACACAAATGACCATCTAACCAGTCAGTGAATGAATTATTATGTGCTGTAAGCACCCTGAGAAATCATAATGCCCTTTGGATGAATCAAGGCATTTGCATGATCCAGCAATCCAATAACCTTCTTCAAAAATATTCAAAACCGATCTGACTAATACATTTTTAAATATAATGAGTATAGTCACAGTCACAGTGAGCATCCTTAAAGAAAAAAAACACATGAATTTCACATGCAAAATGTAAACTGCAAAAAGTCACATGTTTACAAGTAAACACATGAATAATATGACATATGACACTTAATGGCACATATGATCTGACATTTCACATGATCAAACTTTTTTCTGCACATTATTTTTACATACATGTGAGGTAAAAAACATGTGTTTATATATTTTGTCTAATGGTAGAAATAATAGAAAGTAGTAAAAATATATTTTATTATATAAATATATTACATTTAATATTGAACTACTGCCTGAATTCCCTCCTCTGAATACACAGTTTCCATTGCTAGTGTTAAAATTAGCCCAATTAGAAAACAGTTCATTAGTATTTAGAAGTATTTAGAAACAATATCCTAATGGTTGCGAGGATTTAGAAAGTACTTAACTGCACTAAATAATAATAATAATAATAATAATAATAATTGCAAAAGCAGAAAATTTCACAATGTGTTTATCTCCCCTAATATCATTCAGCCCTCACATTCAGATCTGTCCATGTTCCAAGACACAAATACAAAAACAGATGGACTAGCCTGCACATACACACATGCTCACAGTCTTCTCAGCCAATACTTATACACCCAGAATACTTATGAATCCCAGTGTGTTCCTAAATTTGCCTTGTTATAGTCCAATTCACACTCTGCACAAGAGCTTATACATCTCATAGTGCGCACGCACACACACACATGCAGCTCAAGAGTGTAGAGTACAGCAGAGGGTCAGGTTGTAATCTATCCAGTAACCTGATCACACGCTGTTTGCCAGTTTCATTAAATTTAAATACCTGCCCTGAGGTAAAAAAACAAAACAAAAAACCTGGACCTGCGATCCATCCAGAAACAATACCTGTATATAGTTCACATAGGCTGTAGAAAATAAATAGACTAGTGTGTACACACACATATGTATCGCTGCTGTTGGAAGAAAACCTTGTATCTCCAATTTGTCATTTTTCAGTTTTTGACTAAATCGGAAAATGCCTATTGTTTTTTACATTGTGCATAAATGTCATAATAAACAGACCAAAAGAAACGTCCCAAAATAACGTGAAAGATGTCTGGTTCCATTGACTTACGTTAAAAGTAAAGTAGGTTTTTTCCTTCTCCTGTACAGTTACTAATTTGGAGATACAAGGTTTTGATCCAACAGCAGCGATATATATATATATATATATATATATATATATATATATATATATATATATATATATATATATATATATATATATATATATATATATGTATGTATGTATATGTATATATATATACACATGTATGTAATTATGTATGTATGTATGTATGTATATACACACATTATATATATATATATATATATATATATATATATAAATATATAAATAATAAAGATGTAGCATAATTACATTGTGATATTGCAAAAGTGTGACACTATGCAATCTATTGCATTTTTACTAGTATGCCACCTAACGCATTTACATTGAATGAACACTAAAGTTTGCAACCAATCAGCCTTAAATAACATCCCACTCCAGGTGTGCAACAAAATGATTGTTACAGAAATTCACTTCAAATATTGTCAGAATATTGAATTATGAACCTATGAATCAGATGGAATGATGGACTTTATCATTTATATTCAAACTCCTATTAAAAACTTTTACTACATGACTCCAATTTCAGTAAAAAAAAAAGGGAAATATTATATATGAATAATGCTCACTTACCTTTATTTATTCCCCAAAGAGCGAAAGGGTGAAAAAAAACACATCACCGGGCTATGCAGTGTGAGAGTGTATACTGTGCTGTGAAGCTGTTAAATCCACATCTCCATTAATGTGGATGAGTCCTATTCAGCCATGTTCACAGGCTGCTACTGCACTGCCACCACTAACGATTATTTTCCCCACCACTGACCACTGCTAACTGCCAGCCTAAAAATACTCTTAAAGAGACAGCATCTCTGCCTCTCTCCCCTTCTTTCTCCCTCCCTTCCTCTGCTCTTGCCCTCCAGCTGATGAGGGACCGCCCCTAATCTCCTCCTGCCCACACAGACCAATCAAAGGCAGTCAGGAAATCTGTAGTGATGTGTAGTAAGCGAGGAAAAGAAGAGAGGCAGGCAGCTGTGAATGAGAGATAGAGAGAGATGGATAGAAGGGAATCAGCAGGAGATTATGGACTTAAGAGATGCAGCATTTTATGATGGTCATGACGTGGGAGGAGGGTTATTACTAGTACTACTGTCTATGCAGCACAAATCCCAAAGACTGCTGCTATTCCTATTTCAAAAAACAGCAGTATTTGCAATGTTCACTCTTCTATAATGAGAACTGTTATGAAATGTTGCTTATGGCCGTCCATCAGTGTCAGTGGTGGCCATAACAGTGGCTAAGGTCAACATCAGTCTCCATTACAAACACAATGACCTTCAGAGGAAAAAAAAAAAACCCTTTCACTAAGGTGGCTATATTACATATGGAATATATTTCCATATGGGAGATATTTCTGAGAAGATTAGATACTGTATAAGATAATCCACTTGCATAACATCACTCCAGAACAAAACCTTGCATCTCCATTTTTGTTTTTCCATTTTTTCTTTTTTTTTGCCATATATTTGAAAACACCAGTTGCTGTTTAAATATTGTTAAGGTCTTATGATGAACATACCAAAACAAATGGTCCAAAATTGCTTTGAATAAAGCTTTTGTCAACTTATTTAAAAATGCATTTTTAAATTGGACATTGGACACCCCACCAAGTTTCAGCCTAACTAATCAAGCACATAGCCTTGCAATCTCAATAGATGAACATTGGCAGCAGAATGATTTGAATACTGTAGAGCTCATTGATTTTAAACGTGGCACTGTCAGAGAATGCCACCTTTGCCGCAAGTCAATTTGTCAAATTTCTGTCCTGCCTAAGTCGGCCTCAGTCAACTCTAAGTCTGAAGTGAAAGTGTCTAGGGCAACAACAGCTCAACTACAAAGCAGTAAGCCATACAAACTCAGAGCAGGGTTGCCAAGTGTTGAAGCATGTACTGTCTGTCCTCTGTTCGATCACTCACTGGCCTCTGGATGTGTTCTCTGAAATGAAGAATCACGCCTCACTATCTGGCCAAATCTGACTTTGACGGGCGCCAGGAGAATGCTACCTATGAGAATGCACAATGGCAGTTGTAAAGTCTGGTGGAGGAGGGATAATGGACTAGACTCAGGGTGTGGATGAGGCCATTTAGTTTCAGTGAATGCAACTGGACACAAAGACATTTTAGACAATTATATACCTCCAACTTTATGTCAGCTGTTTGGGGAAGGCCCTTTCCTGCACAAAGTGAGAAGCAAGATCCATAAAAAAATCATGTGAAGAGTTTTGGGGAATCCAGTGGCCTGCATATATCTACAACATTTAGATACACATACACATACACACAATATATACAAAATATTTTCCCCTAGGGAAACTATGAATATTTGATCTGTCTGTAGCTTCTATCCATCTTTCCACAAAGGTATAAATATCATGCTGTCATACAGCCTAGTTTCCCTCTTGACACACACCGTCCTTGAAGGAGTAATGCAATAGTGAGGTCTAGACACAGCGCTTTATAATTGAAGAGGTGTAAAGCAAGATGAACCTGAGATTACCTGAGGAGTCGTGTGCTTGACTATCACTGCTTCTTTACAGCTATAATCAGAATGTCTGCTACAAGATTTACAAAGCTTGAAATTTGAAAGGCCTATTTAAACATTGATATTAGCTCAATATGAGGTAGATCCATAGAAACTTGAACTTTAAACTGAGGCTGAAAATTCACATTTAAATCTGCCAACCTGATGTTTTTGTTTGATGGCATTCTGCATGTTGATGCTGAATTACGCAGCTGTCGTTTTGCATCTGTGACAGAGATTCATGATTAATTCATCTAAATTTAAAATGCTACTTTTATGCAATACAAAATAGAAGGAAATCTGTTGAATGAATGCAGGTCTATCTGGTCCTGGCATTTTGGGCACAGACTTTGAATGAGTCACTCTGCAAATGTTCTCACTTTGTAAAGCCCACACTTTTCATGATGCTATTATTTTTAGGCAGAGAGGAGTGAACCATGACCAATCAATTTTGAAACCCGTAATTAAAGTTGTTGGTGCTCATTCATAATACCATTTAGGTATTCTGTCTGATAAAGCAACAGAAATGTAGAAATGAAATGCGGATTCGTAAATAAAGGAAACTGTGTGAATACATTTGTACGAGGCTTACACACTTGTAACTGTGGAACAAATCAAGATTGCATTTGCATGAAGATTCTCATTAGATTACATTTTCCAGAATCATTAAGTGAGACCAAATCTATCTCAAAGTTTTTGTTCTTCAAAGCCTTTGATATCATTGCCTTTGGAAATGCCCTGCTACAGGCTTATACAAATAAAAAGCACAGCAAGCACCTTGCAACTGCAGTTCATTTGAATTTTGTTTAGATTGTATGGCTTTCTTCACTCTGCTTTGAATTTGAATGAGCAGATATGGCTCTTTACCAGCATATGGCATGCCACTTTAACAGATGTGCTATTATTTTCAAAAAACCTGCCAAGTGGACCAATCAGAGAGGAAGATTTGTTTTAAACTGCATAAAACAGTTGTCACTGCAACTATAACATTGCTGAATTTGGTTCAGTTTGACTCATTTACCAGGTTTCAGAAACTGTAAGAATATCTGTGCTCACTTTTTTCATTGAGTAAATGACTACTAATGAGAAACCAGAGGCTATTTTGAGTCAAACTGTAAACGGCTCGAGTGTCCAAGGCTCTCTCTTCACATTTCAAAGGATGGTGGACTTAACAACCTTGTGTGGCGTGCCCTCACCTGTCAGGTTTGAGAAGGGGTGCCCAGAGAAAAGCAGCATCATTTTCAGGTTTGCCTTTCATGAGCAGGAGAAAAGTTATACTTCAATATCACCTTCACTGGCAGTGCATGCTCGCAGGAGTGTAAACTTAGCAATGTTACTGTACTCCAGAATTACAATGAGAGATCGAGTCCCCGCTCAAATATTCATGAGTTGCCACGGCCACACAGCTGTTCCTGCATCCATCTCCATCTCGCTCTCCAAGGTACTCAGAGTGCTCACAGGCAGTGTGTCAGTATAGTATTTACATTACTGTTCAAAAGTTTGTAACAACTTGTCACGTAATAAATGTTATTCAATAAAACCTACAAAGTGTAGAGGAAATTATTATAACCTAGACAGCACATGTAAACGGATGGTTTATTCACAATTTACAAAAGTAATTCTATATTATAAGCAAGACATGGTCACCACTTTTACAATTTCACACAAATCTACAGAATTAACATTATATTAGAACCATGGTATGATTTCAAACCAAAAAAAAGTCTGAATTAAAGGACAGTATGTGAAGTGCTGATATAAACAGAAAGCAGTAAAGAGTAAATTCTGCATGATTTGTATCAAAAACAGTGTAAAAATAAGATATTAGTATATATTAATATCAGTATTTATTTATTTATTTATTTACTTACTTACTTACTTACTTATTTATATGCTTATTCCAAATGAGGGTTTTGATTGTGAATAGGTATTTTGTGATTCATAATGTGCCACACTTTCAGTTGGAGTCAGGTCTGGACAGGTAGGCCAGTCTAGCATCCACACTCTCTGATTAAGCAGCCATGTCATCTTGAAATCAATATGGACATTGCTGAGAAAGACATCATCTTGATGGCAGCATATGTTCATCCAAAATGTGTATATCTCTTTCAGCATTATTGGTGCCTTAACAGATGCAAAAGTTGCATATGACACTAACACACCCCGGCTTTTGAACTGGTAACAATCTGGATGATCCTTTTCTTCTTTGGCCTGGAGGGCAAGATATTTATTGTGCATCAGTCCATTTCAGATGAGCTTGAGCCCAGAGAACCTGTTTTTGCTGTGAATTTGTGGAGGCAGTGGCAAACAGTGTTTAATGACAATGGTTCCCAAGCCCATGTTCCATTACAGAAGCATGCCAGTGTTTAATTCAGTGTCTTCTTAAAGACCCAAGGTCACAGACATTCCATTGTGTTTTCAGCCTTGCAGAGATTTTTCTATGGATTCCTTCAGTCTTTTGAAGATATTATGCAGATTTATACCTTAAATCCTTTCAATTGTTCAGGGAGGAATGTTATTCTTAAACTGTTAGATTGTTCACTGAAGCATTTTTTGATGTGTCGAGGTTTGAACCCTCCTTTCTCATAAAGGACTAGGCCACTTCTGGATGCTTTTTTTATACTCAACCATGTCTGCATCAACTGTTTGTCATTTGTTTTCTGAACATTTCATGCTCTAGCCCCTGTCCCAACTTTTTAGGAATGTGTTCCAGGCATGTGTTCTAGGCATTCTCTATGTATATATAAAAGCTGGTAAGGTTGAACAGTCAATGTCTTAGGTCAAAGGAGGTTTATAAGTGGCTTTCATTTGTTGCAAACTGAAGCAATGATATAAAACCACCTTGGTTCTTTTATTTAAAGAAACCTGCATAATGCAAAAGTTCTGCACCAATTACAGCTTGTCCCAAGAACTGTATGACCAAGCCAAGAACAGTTTAGGAACCGTTATTTTTATGAGTATTTTGAAATATAGCTGATGGGTTGCATAAATGGCGTGACAGCGAGAGGTTTTGCTAGGAATGAAGCAATGGCTTCTAAAACAGGCTCTAAACCACTGGGGCTGTTACTTTTTAAGCATAAAACTGCCAGTGACAAGCATACATTTGTGGAGGATCCAAATATACAACTACACTTGCTTCTGTTCCTGTTTTTCCTCCAGAGAGGCACAGTTCAAACACCAAGCTTGGTAATAGTCTCCAGGTGGCTTTCATAAGAAATTATGTAACTGCAAAAATGTAACTTAATAAAAGAAGGAAAAGAATGTTCTTAACTTTGAACTCTGTTAATGTAAAGAGACTTTTATTCAAGAAATTTTGGACCTTGGTATTACTCCACAACGTGAAAGGCAGCTAGCATTTTCAACCGGCTAAAATGGAATGAAATTAAATTATTTTAAAAAGGTTTTACTAGTTATGATATTTTATGACAGTGAGCATATTTTCCTTTACAATGTATGCAAACTTGAACAAAGCACATGTAACTGGACCCCTGCAATATCCTTCTCTGACCTCTCTCCCCTCATGTCATAGAGAGCCTGCCAAAGCGCTGTCCATCACCAACATCCCTGATATCCGAGACTCGCAAATTAAAGCTTGAGCACTCAAACTTACCAGATGGTTGTTTGGTTGGTGTAAAACAGATAGTACAAAGGCTGCATATCACGAAGTCCTATCACTCTAATTGTGATTCAGTACATGCTGTGCAGAGAAAACTGTGAAGGCCAAATGGACCTGGCATTTACTAAAGACAAACACCATTGATTTTGACCATACATTCTCTCCCCAGAGTGTGTATGTTGTTGGTGGTGTGTTTGGTTCAGACACTGTGTGTTTGTAGCCTTGGGAACAGATGTTGTGCCTTTACAGTGCAAAGGTCAGAGTTACGTAATGAGTATACACGAGACAGGGAGATTACACGGCGGAACTAAACGCAGGGAAATCCACACAGAGCGTGATTACTTTCAGATTAACGGGCTTCTCCTCCAAAGGGAGTCTAGCCCTGCTTACTCTATTGTACTCAGTATAAAAGTTCTGTGCTGAGTCTATGATTCACTGCCTTTAACAGGAAGTCCTCATCTAAACAAGAACAAAGATCTCCACTCGGTTTGTTTTCTAAATTGTTGAGGAAAGATTGCAATCAAATGGAGGTGATATATAACACTGATACTCAAAAATATTTTCAAGATACATGATATGTACATCAAAACAGCACACAAGTCATATTTCAAAAAGACTATGGACAGCAACGAGTATATTGTATGGGATGAAAACCAGTGTACTGGATGTTCATATTTATTGGCTCTCTATAACTAGTCTGTCACTGTCTTCTTTATGATGCATGAGTTATTCAGGGTTCTCAACACTAGGAGTACTGCTACAGAGTTTCCTGGCTCCCCACACAGCTTTAGATATAACTAATGAACAAATTTACAAGCCCTTCTTTAAAGAACTGTGTCTCCAGCCTCATTCCAGCCCCTACACACTTCAGCCGTTTACTCTGCCTCTGTTTGTTAGTCTCATGTAGGATTTCATGGTATTGAGGAATGTCCAAAAACCATAAAGTGAGGACTATTAATCCCTCTGGCAGCAAATGAAAATCAATGCACACCTAAGGTAACACTACAAGGAAGTCCACCATATTTAGCAGAATGGAGGAAACAGCACACAAACGCTAACCCCACATCACTATATATGTGTGTGTGTGTGTGTGTGTGTGTGTGTGTGTGTGTGTTACATAAACATATAACAGTTGTCGTGTGCTATTATGAGGCATCGTGACAGATCAGGCAGATTCAATTATATCTAACACGACCAAATCTTATCTAAGGTTAGGAAAGCTAAACTACCAAGCACCACGTCAATACACACAGCTGAAATGTAAACACCATTAAAGTAACAAAACTGGCAGTTTTCATTTTCATTCATTTTATGTCTCATTACAATTTCAAAAGCAATAAAGTGATTTTTTTTATTTGTGAAAAATGAAGGGACCTCAAAACTATTAAAATTAGCATTTACATGATCACACACAACATACAAATTGTCTGTGTCCACCTTAAATATGGTGGGTTCGCGGCATGTCTCTATTTTTTAACCTTCAACTACTTTAAAAAGGAAAATAAAATGCAAATGACTTGAAACAAATATTTTTGTGAAAACATTCTGATTAAATGCTTTTTCAACTTTCCCTTTGCTCTTTGTTGCATACTTTGTTTTTTTTACTACATTTATATTAACTTAGTGGGGAATATGATCTGTTTTCAACCCTGTTACTCACTTCAACCAAAGTTTCAAATCTGTTATTCAGTCATTTTCGGTGAAAAAAGTCTTAAATGGTTTAATTTACATAGCTGATTTTATCAGAAGTGTCATTATGGGAGCCATTAGCTAAAATTACTTAATACTAGAAAAAGTGTTTTTTCAAACACTAAAGGCTTTGAAGTAATATATACAAAAACGTAGAACACATAAGAAAGCTTTGCATTCCTGACTGTTTATTTGCAAAGTGGTAAAAGCATTCCACAATTATCCATTTCTTGCTAGAAAACAATGCATTCAGTTGACTCAGGCTTTTAAATGCCATTTACATCTCTGTAAACTTGGTAACAGGGTTGCAGAAAATGCTGTACAGTTTAGTTCAAAAAAGTTCATATATCATATGTCATATCTGATTTGACAGCCTGAAGTGGGAAAATAATGTTTTCTGCAGGATAAGCACTTTGTCCAAACACCACCAAAGAAAAAAGAAAAGTTTTGAGGCCTGAAATGACCTCTATTCACAGAAAGTGCCTACTGTTGAAGTATCAAAAAACTGAAGTGTCAGAGAAAGGAAATCTGAAGAAAGGTTAAGAATATTATGATTATGCTCCCTGCTTTTTAACAGAGTTAACTAGTGTACTTTAAAAATTAACATGTGACATAAGCTGGCGTGGCAAGCATCTTGACAACTGTCTTGACAGTTGACGATAACATGACTGTTGCTGAACAGAACCAAACATGACCGCTCATATGACACGTCATCTGCCATGACATGTTTATGGCATGGTTATATTAATGTTACGTAACAGGGGGAAACTGGAAGCATCAGCGTCTGATCCACGCAAGCTCTTCAAAATTTTCTCCTCTCTTCTCAACCCTCCTCCTCCCCCTCCACCCTGTTCTCTCACCCCTGAGGATTTTGTCACCTTCTTTGAGGAGAAGGTTGACAGAATCCGCCAGTCTTTTCCCTCTGTCCCCACTCCTTCCACTAGACTGCCTCATCTCATTCTCAATCCCTTAAACTGTTTTTCTTCTCTTTCCACAGACGCTGTCCTTCAACTGATCAAATCCAGTAACCCAACCACCTGCCCACTGGATCCCATCCCATCTGCATTGTTTCAGTCAATCTCCAAGGACCTACTGCCCTTCATCACTTTTCTCATCAACAAGTCCTTGGCATCAGGCGAAGTTCCATCAACTTTCAAGACTGCAAGAGTACTTCCCATCTTGAAGAAACCCATGCTTGACAGCTCTGATGTCAACAACTACTGACCGGTATCACTTCTTACTTTCCTTTCAAAATTTCTTGAACGTGCAGTCTATAATCAGCTTTCTCTGTTTCTCACACAGAACCAGCTATAGGACCCCAACCAGTCTGGCTTCAAACCAACGCACTCTACAGAAACTGCCCTCATCGCAGTGACCGAGAAGCTCCAATCTGCAAGATCAGCCAAATTGTCATCTGTACTGATCCTTCTTGATCTCTCAGCAGCTTTTGACACAGTCAACCATATGATCCTCCTGGACATTCTCACCAAGCTTGGAATCACTGGCTATCCGTGGAAGTGGTTCAAGTCCTATCTGGAGGATCGCTCTTATCAGGTAACATGGAGAGGGTTCACATCCTCTCCATGCAGGCTCTCCACTGGTGTCCCACAAGGCTCAGTGCTGGGTCCTCTTCTCTTTTCTCTTTACACTAGCTCTCTTGGTGATGTAATATCTTCTCATGGCTTCTCTTATCACTGTTATGCTGATGACACTCAACTAATGTTTTCTTTCTCACCCTCTGACACACAGGTTTCCAGTCGCATCTCGGCATGTCTGTCTGACATCTCTTTGTGGATGTCAGTTCACTACCTGAAGCTCAATCCCAGCAAGACTGACCTGATATTCATCCCTGCAACTACAGGTCCTCATCATGATCTGCCATCTCATTCGAGAACTCTCTGATTGTTCCGTCTGTAGAGGCAAGAAGTCTTGGTGTGACTCTGGATGGCCAGCTATCGTTCTCAACTCACATCGCGAATCTGACTCGGTCATGCAGGTTTCTCCTGTACAACATCTGTAGGATCCAACCCTTCCTCACCTGAGAGGCCGCCCAGGTGCTAGTGCAGTCTCGTGTCATCTCAAGGCTTGACTACTGCAACTCGCTCTTGGCTGGTCTTCCCATGCAGGCCATCAAGCCTCTGCAACTCATCCAGAATGCAGCAGCGCGGCTCATCTTCAATCTGCCCAAGTTCAACCACGTCACCCCACTGCTCTGCTCCCTTCACTGGCTTCCTGTAGCTGCATGCATCAGATTTAAAACCCTAATGCTTGCCTACAAAGCCAAAAATGGACCAGCCCCTACCTACTTGATGGCAATGGTAAAATCTCGAACTGTACCACAAGCCCTTCGAGCTTCGAGTACAGCTCGGCTTGACCCGCTAACCCTAAGAGTCTCTTGCTGTCTTCAAACGCAGACTGAAGACACGTCTCTTTACACAGCACTTATATGAGCATTTAATTATAAGGTGCACTTTTATATTATATTTTATTGTACTGGACTAAGTATTGTAGTTTATTGTATTGTATTGTATTGTATTGTGTTGCATTGCATTGAATGGCACAGAGTTCTGTGTTCAACTCTGTTCCTTTTTCTCTCGGTATCTACAGTGACTTTTGTTTCTAGCAGTATCTGAGCTCAGGACTGTCTTTTTCTCTAAGCTATTGGTAACTAGCAAAGATACTTTCTCTAGATAGACAAAGCACCTCTCTGGATGAGAGCGTCTGTTAAATGCTGTAAATGTAAATGTAAAATGTTGCCATTAAATCTCTAGGGAAATTGTCTCACAAAGCCCAGCCTCTTCACAAGATCATGGAATGTCTGTAGTGAAGTTAAAACTCAAAAAAATAAGTTACCATATTTCTCCTCAAGATCAGTTGACTTGAAAGTAAAAATACCACTGCTTTAGGTGGCTGTAGGTGTTTTCTTCTTCTTCAGGCTCTTATCTTTGCCTCCTGTAAATGGTAAAATGCTAATTCAGCACATTATGACAACAGCTAAACAAGCAAAGTGTCAATCTGTAGTCATGGTGACGGTAGGTCCCTCCTTCTGCTAGAGAGTTGCAAGAGCGTCCCAAAGTTTACCCATGTATTATTTACCTTCTCCCTTCATAAGCAGTGCCCTCCAAAGCTTCAAGAGCAAGACTGAGAGGACTCTTTTAGAAGTACTGAAAATAATATTCTTCAAATGCAGGCACAAGCTGTTTCTATTATGAGTACTGTCCACTTTATTAGAAACAACTACATCATTCGCCAGTTCAAGTCTACCTACCTTACATGTCAACTAAACAGCATAATTACATGCTGTTTCCCTATTTTCATGGCAATTTGTCAGCAGCCCCTCTACCTCACTTATCATTACTCAGTTTCTGACCACTGTTGACCCGATGTGTGTGGTGACACAGCAGTGATAATCACTAAACACTAGATTAGGGACACCTACCTTGTATCTACATTCATAGAAAATGTTATCAGCTCCACCAACCATAAAGATTCACTTTGTAGTCTATCTGTATTGCTGTATACTTTGCTATCCCACGTCGATGATCATGAGTCCCTCAGGAGCACCACAGAGTGACCACTGATGAAGGACTAAAGGATGACCAATACAAATTGTCCAGCAACAGAAAAGCTACTATCTTTGACATTACATCTACAAAGTGCACCAACAAAGTAGGATTGTCTAAGTGGACAGTGGTGTTTAAAAACTGCAGTAGCACCACTGTGTATGATCCACTCACACGAGCACAGCACACACTAACATGCCACCACCATATCAGTGTCACTGCATTGCTGAGAATGCTCCACCACCCAAATAATACCTGCTCTGTGGTGGTTCTGACCATTGATGAACAGGGTAAAGATAGGATAAATTACACAAAGAAACAGATGGACTACAGTCTTAGTTGTAGAACTACAAAGTGCACCTATATAACAAGTCAGAATTAGAATATAGAAGCAATGACCAACTGTGTATGCAGAAGAATTAGACCTCCACATTTAACCCATCTGTGCAGTGAAACACCCACATACTGTACATGCACACTAGTAAACAAATGCACTAGGGGCAGTGAGCACACATGCCTGCAGCAGTGGCCAGTCCTATCAAGGATGCCCAGGGAGCAGTTGGGTGTTAGGTGCCTTGCTCAAGGACGCTTGAATCATGTCCTATCGGTTCAGGGGATCAAACCCCACAACTGTAATGCTGATAAAATGGACAATAAATGTAGATACAGGGTAGGCATACTTAATAAAGTCCTCAGTGACTGTACAATAGCAGTGGTATAATAGTGTGTATTGTGCTGACATGAGTGTATCAGACACAGCAGCATTGCTGAAGCTTTTGTGTCACTGTTTAATTGACCACTCAAAACATATCCAGTACAGAGATCTGTGAGAAGAAATTGAAAAGTGATGAACAGCTAACACAAACCGCCCATGCACTGTATTATTGAATGTTTTAAGCAAAAAGGTTAGAAACGTGATTAGAGTTAAACTTAGAGTTAATAGAATATATAAGACAGATCACTGTTTTGTTAACATATAGAAAGTTCAATAAACTCACTTTTAACATTACCAGGTTACTTTTAGTTAAAACACTTATTTACATTGACACAACAAATAGTGTTACATTCCAAATTGTGTTGCATTGTATCACCAGTATCACTACTGAAGTCAGCTGTTATTCTTTTCAAACATCTTATATCCAAAATTCTAACAAATGGGCATGCAGCATTTTGGGCTATAAGCTCTACTGTACACCAGCAAGGAGAGCCTACAAACTGTTTTAATACAGTAGCCACTGAGTTCAATGTATTTTGGGAAACCGAAACAGATCAATGTTCAAAATGAAAGTTTTCAGTGCATTCACCACACCACTCCTAAATGCTACCAGACAAAATCATTACCTGTTTTTCTCCTTTCAGTGTCTCATCCTCCATCTCACTGTACTTTTCCTCTCATTGGCTCTGCTCAATGGTATTCACACCAGGTTGTGAGTGGACTGACTCAGTGAAGTGTCTCAGACTGATGGATTGTGTGCATTACACTTACTCCTCTCTTTAACAGGAGTCCCTGAAAAAGTAGTGTGAGTAAAAAGAGACCCAAGGGCTTGCGTGTGAGGGTGGGCTGGGGGGAGTATTATAGTGCTGCATGGACTAGAATTCGGATGGCACCGTGACCTTCAGCTCAGCGAATCACATTGTATACTGTAAAAGGTACAGCAAACATCAGGAGGGTACAGAGGAGTCCAACATCAGTACAATCTGCTCATGTTTGGAAAATGAATTTCAAACAGTCCAATATGTGTGCATATATACATACACACATACAACCCCAATTCCAATGAAGTTGGGACGTTGTGTAAAACATACATAAAAACAGAATATGATGATTTGCAAATCCTTTTCAACCTATATTCAATTGAATACACTACAAAGACAAGATATTTAATGTTCAAACGGATAAACTTTATTGTTTTTTGCAAATATTGATGCCTGCAACACATTCCAAAGAAGTTGGGACAGGGGCGTGTTTACCACTGTGTTACATCACCTTTCCTTTTAACAACACTCCATAAGCATTTGGGAACTGAGGACACTGATTGTTGAAGCTTTGTAGGTGGAATTCTTTCCCATTCTTGCTTGATGTACAACTTCAGTTGTTCAACAGTCCGGGGTCTACGTTGTCATTTTTTTCACTTCATAATGTGCCACACATTTTCAATGGGAGACAGGTCTGGACTGCAGGCAGGCCAGTCTAGTACCCGTACTCTTTTACTACAAAGCCATGCTGTTGTAACACGTGCAGAATGTGGCTTGGCATTGTCTTGCTGAAATAAGTGGGGACATCCCTGAAAAAGACGTTGCTTGGATGGCAGCAGATGTTGCTCCAAAAGCTGTATGTACCTTTCAGCATTAATGGTGCCTTCACAGATGTAGTCAGAGAGTCCACTTTGCGTCAGTCCATCTCAGATGAGCTCGGGCCCAGAGAAGCCGGTGGCGTTTCTGGGTGTTGTTGATATATGGCTTTCACTTTGCATGACAGAGTTTTAACTTGCACTTGTAGATGGAGCAACGAACTGTGTTCACTGACAGTGGTTTCCCCTGTCCCAACTGCTTTGGAATGTGTTGCAGGCATCAAATTCAAAATGAGTGACTATTTGCAAAAAACAATAAAGTTTATCTGTTTGAACATTAAATATCTTGTCTTTGTAATGTATTCAGTTGAATATAGGTTGAAGAGGATTTGCAAATCATCGTATTCTGTTTTTATGTATGTTTTACACAACGTCCCAACTTCACTGGAATTGGGGTTGTATATATATATATATATATATATATATATATATATATATGTATACCCTCAGACTGCAGAATTTCATTCATATAATGAATTAACCATGTGTATAATAATTTTGAGGTCTGAAATCTAAATACATCCCAAAATATGTTTATACCCCAGTGGGGAAGCTTCAGGGCCACCTAGGCATTCAAATAAGACCTAAGGATTTCGGTGAAATAAAAGCAAACATCTGAAATTAAAGAGCTTAATTCCAAAAGGCTGTTTATCCATTTGTAACAAATTTGGATATAATGAGTTTGTTTTTGAAAAGAATAACAGCTGACATGCAACGGAAAACATTTTTATTTCTCTAATAAATGTGATACCATTCATAATATTGATTTGTCATTTGTAAAGCTTACTTTCAACAACGCATATCATGGAAATAAAGGAAATTCTTGAAAGAGGTCTACAAAGAGTTTTGCAACTAGACCCTTAAAATTTGAATTATTTTTAATTTATTATCATAATGCTTGTTGTATTTAAAGTCTGCAAGTACTGCAGTAATACACTTCCTTCACTGTTAAATGAGCACTATGCAATATTTGTTTGCAAAAAACAAAGAAATAGCATTACTGAGTTAAAAAACACTAAAATAGACGCAGCAGTTTTTTGGTCCATGTCATGTCTTTATACATTAACGTTACACACACAGTCAAAAGGAAGGTCTGGCTCCATGTTTAGGTCTCAAATGCAAAATCAACCTTACACTGATGATGAAATGGGGATTAGTAGAAAATTCACTTGCATCCTCAGAGGACACATCCTCAAATATTCTTTCAACAGATTCATCAACAACTCACATTACAAAATGCTTTTCTGCACATTGCATGTAATTACACGTTTCCACCACAGAGGTCTCCAAATCTCCAAATCTTACAAGGTGCAGCTTCATGGTTAAAAGGTTTGTTTAAAAAGGGTTAAATTCTTCAAGCGCCCAATGGAAAATTATCCATCAGGATTCTTTTTCTACATGGTATCCAGGTAGATACAGCCAAGCCAGCTCTCACTCCCATGAAGGCTTTAGATTAACTGCTAATTTTATTAAAAACTGAGACAAGGGAAACAATCAATCACATTTTAATTTACAATGTAAAAGGCCAATGTTAAAAGAAAAAAGTTACTCTAGGTCCCCAGCTGTCTAATCAGGCTGCAGTCAGTAGTTAGAAATGAAAAAAGTGGGCAGTTCTGTGCCAGGACACTTTACTGATATGTAAGGGTTCTTCAATAAAGGCATTGGCCATGTATAGAACTGTGAGTACTTAAAATACCCTTTGAGTGCATGAATTTAATAAGTTTAAAAAGTTTGCATGGTTAAATTCTTCTCTGTTACCTGTTCATTCATTCATATTTTTCATTGATGTGGGCAGAAAAGCTGCTTGGACTGCGATCACAAGTCTGTTACATATACATTGTAAATCAGTGAGTGAACTGTTCCAGTCCAACTTGTCCATTACCGTTTACCAGCTTTTAATTAACACCGACCTTTTCCTTTAATATTGAAATTCTATAGACACAGAAGCATAGAAGCCCAATTTTCTTTCACTGCTGTGTTAACACAAAGCTTTGGATTCCTAAATTTATCATGAAATAAGCCGACTCTACTCATGACGCCAAATCATCTCATCTTCACAGCATCAGCACAGGGTAGAGTACACTTGTTTACTTGCACTTTTTTGCCTCCTCTCGCTTTGCCATGATGTCAAAGACAAGTGCTTATTTGTGAGCTGATGAACTTTGATAAAGAGCAATGGGATTTAGCCGTGCTCTCTGTCTGGTGATGATATCAGCACAGACACATTGCATGGAGTCCTCTCAAAGGACTGAACAAAACTGCCAGCCTAGATAAAGCCAAAAGCGAAATGCTTTTTCTAGAATCATAGACACTTATTTCATGATTAATAACATGGCAATGGATTAAAATATATGCACATAACTGGAAACATTGGACTTTCATGGGGATATTAACTATATGGACAAAAGTATTGGGACACCCTTCCTACATATTGAATTCACGTGTTTCATCCACACCCATTTCTAACAGATGGATAAAGTTAAGCACACACCCTTGCAATCTCTCTAGACAAATACTGGCTGTATAATGGGGTGTACTGAAGAGTTTAGTGACTAAACATTGCCCTGGCATAGGATGGCACCTCTGTCACAAGTATCTTGTGATACTGTTTTCTGTCCTGCTAGATCTGCCCCTGCCAACTGTAAGTGCTATTACAGTAGCACTTCATGGCTAAGCTGTTGCTGCTTTAAAGTAGTATGTAAAGCATGCTTCCACTGGACTCTGGAACAGTAGGAACTGCAAAGTGACAAATCGTGCCCCTCCATCTGGCAGTCTGATGGAGGAGTCTTGGTTTGGCGAATGCCAAGAGAACATTACCAGTCTGACTACACTGTGCTAACTGTAAAGTTTGGTGGAGGAGGGATAATGATATGGGGTTGTTTTTCAGGGGTTGAGCTAGGCCCCTTAGTTACAGTGAAGGGAAATCTTACTGCTTCAGCAGACAAAGACATATTGGACAATTCTATGCATAAAACTTTTGTGGGAACAGTTCGGAGAAGGCCTTTTTTTTTCAGCATGACTCCCTGACTTAATAAGGCAATGTGCATAAAGCCATGGTTGGGTTGAGTTTGGTGTAGAAAAACCTGACTGGCCTGCACAGAGTCCTGACATTAACTCTTCAAACACCTTTGGAATTAACTAGAATGGAAATTGTGAGTCAGGCCTTCTCCTCCAACATTAGTGTCTGACATCACAAATGCTCTTCTGGGTGAATGGGCAAATATTTCCACACTCTCCAAATCTTGTAGAAAGCCAGAAGAGTGAAAGCTGCTGTAGCTGCAAAGGGGGACAAACCTCATTAAAGCCTGTGGATTTAGAATAGTATGTCTCGGAAGCTCCTGTAGGCGTAATGTGTAGGTCTCCCAACACTTTTGTCCATAGTGTACTTGCATTACATTTATATGGTATTTTTTCCCCTGAAGTTCACATATGACGTCTGTGTGAGCTTTATGTACCAAAAACAGGCTTTTTTTACAGGCTGTTTTTGTTACTGTGCCTTTAAGACTGCATGTTGAGTTCCATCCTGATTGTCCTGCATTTGGCTTCATTCAAAAGGCAGCCAAAGATAAAACACTCCTTATAACTTCAGTGTGAACAAGTGGTGGGGTGGATAACCTCTTTCAGCTCAATAAGTGGATGTACAAATGTATTGTTTCTTTTGTGGCATCATAAAAATAATTCATTTAAAACTCTGCTTTTGCAGCTTAGTTTTCAAACATGGCCTGCATGTAATGAGAAATCAATAGAAATTACTTTTCATTTAAAAAAGAAGGAACCCGGTTTTCTATGATTTAGGCCATTTAAACAAGTTCATTTCATTGTATTTCACTGGCTATCAGTATATTTAATAACTGCTGTAAATACTGCAAAAATGATATTGTGGCAAATTTAATCTTAATTTTAATCTCAACTCTAGTCAATATGTATCTATTTCTCACTAAGATTATAAAGTTATTTAACATCTACTTTTTTCTACCTTTTTTTCTAGTGAAATTGTTATTCTGCTTGCAGATATTTTTGCTAATAACATAAAATTATGACAAAACTATCTGCATTCTCACAAATTAGGCAAAACTATCTTTAAGCATGCAGAATCTTGTCAATATAAGAGAAAAGCATTAGAGAAAATTACTTAAAACAAGTAAAAACAGCAACAATCAATATATTCATAATCAATATTTTAACAACAGTCTTAAAGTGAGAAATACTACATACATTGAACAGAAAACTCTTACTTGCTTAATTTTTAGGTTATTTGATAAAAACACCATCAGATTAGTCAATAGCACATCATAAAAACAGAGAGAGAACAACTGTACACTGCACCTGGAAGAGATATAGAGCTTTGGGTTAGATTGAGACGTATAAATATGCACCCCACACTGTTAATATGAGAGTAAATGAGAGTAAGAGTTTTTAAAGCTGACAGTGAATCATCCTTCATGACTAACAGAAGACATCCATTTCTTTTCAACATCTTTATCTATCTAATTCAAACTGAGATGAATGTAACATGGTGACAGACAGTAATGATTCACAGGCTGAATATCAGGAAAAACTTCTGTGTGTGTGTGTGTCTCTCTGCTAAAGGGAAGATAAGACACTTCCAAAGACCAATATTACACATTATTATTGTGCGAGACCTTTCATCCACAAACACACCACATATGGTAGTGCATGGATCTATTCTAAGAATTTCACATACAGGTCCACAGTACATATTGGTCCACAGGTGTTTCTGTCCATGCTTCCACTGTGAGAAGACCCTGACATCATGAGTCTGGAAGGATGTGTAGCTGTTAAGAAGCTGTTACTGAGGAAAAGAAATGGACAACAAAATGTAAACAAAGAAGCTGCTGGTGTTCTCAGGACCATGGACTGACCTCTCCAGACGTGTCCGTGGAGTCCAGACCTCAACATCACTGAATGTGTTTGGGGTTTCAGTATTTGTTTTCTACTTAAATATTGTACATATATGAACCGTTTATGGCTATAAAAATCTACTCATTCAAGGCCATAAAAGTCTGTTGTTTCAGAGTCACCTCAGTTTCAGCAGTCATCTCTTGGTGTTTGAATGTACAGCTTGGTAAATATAAATACAGCAGTCACAGTATTGCAGCATGAGTTCTTTTTTGAAGGCTTTAGCGCTGTTTCTGAAAGCTACTCTGCAGTTGTAGTGATTCCTGATCATATTCTAGAGCATCTAATCTGAAAGATGGAATTGCTAGGGAGAGATTTGAGTCTGGCAGGTGGTTTATCTCTCTCAGCATGGGAATAACACTTTCAGTTTAGCCTGAAACTCAGAGTTCAAGATGGTGCTCAGAAAAATGAGAAGTCATGCAGAAAGGGCAAAGAGAACCTCACACCAATCACTCAGCGCTGTCATCCACGTGCTTCTCAGCATCAGCTAAAAATAACCATTTAAGGATGACAGAATAGCTAGAAGTGACAAATCTGATCTGATGCGACTACAGGAGATAGAAGGGGAAGGAAAATTGACAGCATTTCGGAATGCTTTTTGACTGCTCCTGCCATACGTAACTGAGAAAAGTAGGTTCAAGACAATTCATAGATATGGAGGATTCCCATAGAAGATATGCAGACGATATGGCTATGAGACTTCTCAGGAGCAAAGTACTTAAAGCTTGATAGTAAGAGCTTTTTAGTGCCTATAAAGCAGTGATAGAAACTCTTGAAATGGTTGTAGCACAAATAAGATTTAGATGAGATGTATCCAGAAGACCTAGACTGAATTTGTTTTTCATAAACAATTGATCCCACCCACTGTAAAGCAAAACATGACTGGTTGATTCCACTTTCACTTCTGCATTATGTTGGTAAAATAACCAGTAAGACCCTCTGTCCATGCTCCTGAAGTCCTATCGAATGGGAGAACATCAGCTCTACCTACCTAGACACCATGATTGGACAATTTTCTGTTGGGCATTTAAGATCTAAACTATTTGATTTCCAAACAAAACTTAATTATGAAAGACCATTAATACAATGCTTGCAGAGAGTCCAAATACAATAAGCATGATTACGCTATAACTATGCAACTGAGCATCTCCATTTCGAGAATTTGATGACAGCTTATAGCCATTGAAATCTTCTGCCAGAGGAATAATTATGGTGGCCCTGATAAGCAAGAACAAGGAAAAAAAACTATCACTGTATAACAGATGTTTGAGCCTTCCTTTACTGTTGGATGCACTGTAACCCCCCCTCCCCCCAATAGTAAGATCTTATTATTGATTTGTTTACTTGGAGTAACCACAGAACTTGGCAGATGTGTAACATTTATACATGTTTTCTTGTTCAAAAAGGTAGTTTGTGATGCCCAAATCTATGGGTTTTTGGCTTTACTTACATTGTTTACATATAACCTTAATATAACAGCAGAAAGCATATTATTAAAGGAAAAGAGTAGATTAAATGCAGAAAAAGCCTGGTGTGTGTCAGCCATAAAAGGTTAAATAAAATGAATCAAATTACAACGGTATACTTTTGAAGTCCTGGAAGCCCTATCGGCTCCTGATTCTGCTCCATACAATATGTGTATGGTCATTAAATTACTGTACGATGAAAACTGTGGTTAGGTTAGATTAAAAATAGCGGTGTATTTTAGAGTGTGTTCATGAAATATTTCACTGCAAAAAAATGTAAAAAATGAAGTACTGGCAAAAAAACTACTGGTACATTTTCATAAACTTAACAACTAAAAATCTATTACATTAAGGGACATATTGTGTGTACATTTATCTGTAAATCATACACGTCCCTCCACTCAAAAGAAAAATCAGGTTGGCTGTATCAGCCATTATTGACAAACTGCAGATCTAGCCATATCAAAAAGTGTTAATAATATGCCAATAATCTGTGACTTCTTTGGGCTGTGATATCAGCAGGATTCAAACATGACACACTGACAAGCAATCAAAACTTTACAGGTTTGCCCAGATAGCAACAGCTACGCTTAAAGTCACCACCTGTTTACTTTTATCACAGCAAGACGAGCTGTACTGGGAAATTGAAACACATCATGGTGAACAAAAACATGAAATGCTTCCAGTCCTGCACTTTAGCATAGAGATCACCTTCAACACAAAAAACGTTGGATGAAGAAAACAGACGAAAGACAAGAAAATGGATGATTAAGAGACACTCAACGTTCAAAGAATTCTGGGTAACCTTGTCTTCAGTGAAACACTGCAAACAGTACCTGGGGAAAATTCTCCATCATTAAAACTGAAAGAAAAGATTATTTACCATTTTAAAAAAGGACATTTTCTCATTTCAGTTTTCTCCTCTATATATCTCCACGTTTTATAACACATTTTGCTCCCTTAACAGGGAATGCTCATCAGTTGTTTTTCGCTGAGGCTAATTAGCCACTGTTAATTAACATAAACTAACTTAGCTAGTTGGCTTTTATATATTTGAACCCTTTTCACAGCTAGTTTATGGGTGAAGCATTAACATTTGTGGGAAAGTGGAGTACATGCTGACTCATGTGACTGGTGCACTCTGTGCTGCAGCTGTAAGCAATAGAGTAACAGGTAAAATACCCCATATGTAACACGTGTGTGGAAGTGACCATGAAATGCAGAGGAATGACCTGTTTAGAAAAAAAAAGTGTAAATAGAAATGTAAAGAGAACAAAACTAAAATTGTAAGGAACATTGACAAATACCCATTAGAAGATCTGTATTTTTAAAAATATGTGCGTCACATTTGAGAGGTGAGGCATTCTTCATTACAATGAATCATCAAAACTGCTTCCAAGTTTCCAAAATGGAGTGAGTTCAGAAGGTGGAATGCGCTGGCAGTTTATAGCAAGGCATTATCAGTGACTCGCTTGGGTGAGTGCTTCACTCAGAAATGAAATCTATTATTTCCATTGCAGACTGGCATGCATGTTGCTTATTACAAGGCCCATTTGCAGTCTGAAATGAAGGAGGAGGCAGAGGAAGGATAAGACTGAATACATATAGCTCTGGCTTGAATATTAACTTCCCTACAAAGTGGACTTCAATGAACTTAAAGTGTGCACAGACATCAAGTCAACAATTTTACAAAGCTGGTCACAAAACCACCTCACCATACACAGAGCCACTCAATATAGGTCTACAATTCATACTTGTAATTTGACATGGAGAGATGTTGAGATGTAAAGTCTAGCAGAGAGGTAAAAGCATATTTAGCAGGTAATCTCAGTATCGGATTTTGGTTTAAACAATGCTGGATTGCCTAGGGCCTTTGACATTATCCATCTCCAACTTGACCACTGCATGCAAGGGCACTGAAACACCCTTCGCTTTAAGGATTCAGGCTTGTTCTTCTGTTATAGCAGTCAGGTTGCCAACAATGAACACCAACCCAGCCAAGCCTAATAAATTAATCTTTTCCCATAGCCTGAGGGAAGATATGCTTAAACTTGCAGAATTACATGCCCAAGCAGCTTAATTTCTCCTTCTAAGAACAAGATTGCAGATTGCTTTGTTTACAGCGTACACAGTTAAAAGGAGGTGTTTGGGATGATAAGTAGAGTTATCCAAGCAGTTTCTGGCCTGTCTTTAGAATTTAAGCAGAGTTGCATATTTGCTGGATTCTGGATTCAGTCAAGACACACTATTATGTCCAAAGGTTTGCAGTGATAATTAGTGAATTCTGGAGCTGGAGAGGCATTTGATCCAAAATCAGTACCTGATCTCACTTTGTTCTTGTGGCTAAATGCAGTCAAATCCTCACAGCAGTGCTTCAACATCTAGGTTAAAGTCTTCCCAGACGAGTAGAGGTTGTTACTGCAGCAAAGGGGCAGCAAACTTACAAATAACGTTCATTTTATGATGAGCAGGTGTCTACAAACCTTAGGACACAGTGTTATACTGGTGGCATGGATATGCACTGCAGTGTTTATTTCTCCAAGTCAGCTATTTTGAATTTGTAGAAGTTAAGGGACATCTGGTGTGAATAAACTTGTGCTAATTAACAGTTAAGAGCTGGCACTGATTCCCACATTTCAATAAGCCTTTAATAACCAGAAGTACTGGCCAATCTATTTTAAAGCACACGAGACAGAAGTTAATTTCTTCTAATACATGAAAGATCATGACTAATCAGCAGCTATTTAACTGTGAATAATATCCATTCAGTAGGTGAATCAAATTAGAAAGGTTTAAAAGACAGTATTGCGTCCTGCTATGATGTATGGTTTGGAGACTGTGGCTCTGTCTAAAAGACAGGAGGCTGAGCTGGAGGTGGCGGAGATGAAGATGCTGAGATTTTCGTTGGGAGTGACAAGGATGGACAAGATTAGAAATGAGCAGATCAGAGGGACAGTGAAGGTGGAGCAGTTTGGAGATAAAGCCAGAGAGGCCAGGTTGAGATGGTTTAGACATGTGAGGTAGAAGGAGAAGAGGTAGACCTCTGAGAAGGTTTATGGATGTAGTAAAGGTGGACATGGAGATGGTTGTTGTGAAAGAGGAGGCAATGGATAGGGCAAGATGGAGGCAGATGATCCGCTGTGGCGACCCCTAAAGGGAGCAGCCGAAAGAAGAAGAAGAGGTGAATCAAATTAGAAATGACCATTTATTTTATATAAACTGAAAATGATTAACAGTAAATCAAGTTTGGTTGGTGGCCATGGTTGGCTGTACTGCAGTAGGTAAGCAACAGCTTCTTGCTACAGATTCAAATCTCAACGTGCTTCTAGGTACCACATGTAAACATCTGCTGTAAACACTAGATATGTATGATCAAGGCCTTCATTCGCTGTATAACCCAGTAACAGTCAGTCTGATTAGTGCCAGTAACAATTCAGTTTATACTCATGTGTACTACAGACTAAATGGTTCCCATGATAGTTCTATATTCAGCAGTGCTAACCATTTTGTTGCTGACCCCACTCTTTGTCTCAACAGCATAAGATCCGCAGGAGGTAGTAGCACGATTGTCATCCTTCATAAGCATCAGTACCTTATCTCCCACTGCAAAAGGTCTCCACACTGCTGGTTTGTCAAACTTCTTTTTCAGTATCTGCTCTTTTCCCTAGCAGCTGACCAGTGCTGACCTTTTCCATTTTTACATTACTTTTTAAATGGCCTTGTACCTTGTGACTACAGTATGACTGTACCTCTCTATGGCTCCTTGAGACTGCAAAGTAATGGGATCTCTGTGTTTTACTGCTGTTTCCTTTCTCAACACCTGTTCAGTTGAGGAGCTGTGACTGCTATGTCCTTAAAAGTGTAGGTGATGGGTGGGAGTAATTGAACTGACTCTTTTAAAAAAGCCAAAGGCCATCTGCACCTATGAAGGAGGAAAAATGAAAGAATTTGTATAAAGTTGCGGGACATCAATTTTCTGATTATGATTATCATTAAACCAATTCAGCATCTTAATTAGCTTCATTTTTCTACAAAAGTGTCTAGGGCTATGGTTCTCAGATGGGGTGAGAGAGGTCGAAATTACAATTGAGGCCTCAAAATTAAGATCCCACGTTTTATCTATAAAAGCATGAGGAACAGACATATTGAGCTTCTGAAGCCATTTTTTTAAACCAGCCGTAACAGTGCTGTGCCTTGGCACCCACACTGGAAGGATGAAATTGTGCATGGTACCAAAGAAAAGAAAAGGCAAACAACATGCTTGACCACACTAAATAAAAAGTACTCGGCTACAGGCACAAAAACTGAACCAAAAGCTGAACTAGACTTCCCTGGCCAGTATTCAAAATGGTACTGCCATCTGATTCAGGAAACCGAACAGAGTAGACTCCTACATGGTGCAAATATATAGGCATGTCCCATTTACAAGTTTGAAACAGCAGGTTACAAATAATCAAGTAGCCTTGTAGGGCAGGTTGGTGCACTGGTGAACTCTCCCCAACATAAGCACACCCTAACACAAGAGACACAGGCCCCTGTAAACAGAGTTAGGGAGTGTACTGATAAATCCTCCAACTAAAAAGCAGCCCCAACACCCAACAAAGCTGCACTCTCTTATAAAACAGAGCTAAAAGTATGCAGGTAAAACAGCAAAACCAAAGAACTCCTACAACACAAAAGACATGTGTCCTAAATTGAAGGAGTACTGGTAAACTACCTAAAACAAACGCACACGAACACAAGAGATTAAAAGGTCTGCTAGGTCAACAAAGTAAGGGGTCCATTATTCAAATTCAAATGCAAATTTGCAAATGCTCATTAAATTGTATTCTTCCCATGTGAGTGTGCATCATTTAAGACAATTCAAATACAAATAACATTTATTTGCCATTACATTTCTGTGTATAATGGCTGGAAATTTGAATATGGAAAAGCAAAGTCTTTGACAATTTATTTGTACTGTCTTAACAGTCTGACTCTGCCATATTAAAAATGAAATAACAATCACCCATTTGCAATTGCATTTCCTCATTATGGTGCTCCAGCTCTGCCAAAATGAAAATGTATTTGCAACCTTGTTTGCAGTTGCATTTTCACTGTCAATGAGTTGCTCCTGTCAATCAAATACTGTGGATGCAACATCAGGGGGGACATTTAGTGCAGGTTGTGTCTAAAGAGGAAGTGACAAAAATGCCAAAAATTGTCAGTCGGCTCCTGGATCTGCCCTGGACTAATTATTTCAGTGTTCTTCTGCTCTAACTCACCTCATTCAATTCTTTAATTAATTAAACGTCTCCAGAGGTTAACACATGAACATTAAAATGTACAGTGCAGGTCTACAGCACCACCAGGACTGGCTTACAGAAAGAATAGGCTGACCGTGTTGTGTAACACATTGCTAAGTGAGAGCCACTGACCAGTCAAATGATTTCCAAGATGCATAAACATTAGACAGATGGGGAGTTCTCCCATCTACCACAGAGACATGAACACCTTTATCTTATTTTTTGAGGGTGTGTGCTTTCAAACATGGAGGTTATAAGTGCTTTTTGGGTGGAGAAATCGTAAAACTGCAGTGCAACTTCATGTTTTCATTACAAGAGTTTCACAGTGCAGTTGTGGCTTACCAAACCCAGATTCTAGCCATCCCAGAGCTATTCAGATCACTGAATGTGTTACTGATTGCACATCAGAAAACATGCCACACAGTGAAGAAAAAGAAAAACTCTACACAAGTATTTATGGCATTTATTGGACTACATAAAAACAGATTTCTACATTGGTATCAATCTCCAACTAACAGAATACACTACATTTATGTTAGTATGGAGGTCATAACATGATTCATCATGATGATGTTAGTTCAGTGGTTCATTGGGGAACTGATTAATGTTTGCGGATATTAAGTCCAAGATATGACCGTCTGTGTTGATTGATTCTTAAAGCTGAAAGCATGGGCCTGTGACAATGATCCTTATACTCAGTGTTCTGAAAGCCTAGAAATACTAAACACAAAAACAGCAACATTTTCCAGTTTAAAATAGAAATTGACCTAAACCACTACCAAACACCAACTACAATAATTTAATATAAAATAGAAATGATAAATACATAAAGAATGTGCGCAGAGCTGTGCCTCTCTTTGTGAGCAGGGATTTTGAGGATGAAGAGTGCTTGCTCTTTTTTGAAGTGATGAGTCATCCTATTCCGGAGAAAGGGATTGTTCTGAAATCCACAATTCAGGCTGTCAAGCAAAGAAAAGTTATTCTGAAGCTTCTCACATGACAGCTCACGTCGTTGCAAAAGGAAGCACTGCATGTCCATGTTTGCCGCTGTGTGAAATGAATCAGTGTGGTTGTTTTGTTTCATTTTTGGAATCTTTTTTTAAAATGCCACCAGCCTCATCCACTGGAAAATGCTATATGTCACTGTATAAGCAACCTCAGCATAACTGTAATGTTCCACACTTCAAAACTAGCTTTACCACCAAACACAGAAATACACTTTAACATCAATTCTTATCCACCTTCTACAGTCTAGCACACTCCAAACCAAACACCAAGGACAAGATTTCCAGACACAGTCAAGGTCCTAGACTAAAAAAGCTTTACATGAAAGAATTCTCACTGACAATGCGCTTTAGCATAAGGGTACACTCTTCACTCTTAAAGCTTCCTAAATGGTACCTAAAAACATTTAAACCAGGTTCTTTAGGGAACTAAAATGTTTCTTCTATGGCATCGATCCAAATGGCTATTTATTGTTAAGAGTGGATTCATTTGTGCCTGGAAAAGCTTCGTTACATGGCATCACTAAAACTCAAACATACCTCAGTTGCATTTATATTTCATAGTTCATATTATAACATAATGATCGAAATAACTATGAATATTATTTGTAAGCATGAGTGCAACCCTGTGGTCTGTAGAATCAGTTCAGGGTATTACTGTGTTCCCACATGATCCTCAGTGGTCCCGTGTGTGTCTGGGCGCCCGAGCTTTCCCATGGCGCTCGGCCCCCTGAGAGTAGCGCCACTTGGGCGGTAGGCCTTTAAGCTTCTTCCTTTTCCTGTCAGAGGCACACCACACTCTCTCACAGTACTGCTCCACTCGCTGGAAGTTACTGTAGCCAATCAGCTGCATGAAGTCTTTGTACCAGAGCTTGGTGGCAGAAGGGGCTGAAGGCAGGCTGGGGAAGGGGCAGGGAGGAGATCTGAACTGAACCTCCTTCTCTTCATATTCTCCTCGATGGAACAGGCTCTCGACCCGTTCCTCCTCCAGTACCTCCAGAGTGACCCTCACTATGGTCTGAACAAAGCCATGCTCTTCTGACTGGCACACGTATACACCCGCATCAGACTTCTTTGTTGTCAGAAACAACAGGCCGTGAGATGTCTGAATAATATGCTCATCACCTTTTATCTGAAAGATGGAGAAAGAAATGAATAGCATTATCAAATATAAAGCGGTGCTACATCAGTTATCACAATGCAAAACTAAATATAGCAGTATTATCAGAATAAATATAGTGGACAACTTCTAGGTGGTCATCAAATTTGGATCTGAATTCAGTTACATTCCTGGATTTTGCAATTCAAGTAAACTGGGCTTGGTTGCCTAAAAGCATCTTAGCACAAATATGATTCTTAAATGGCAGAGCAAATACCACACTGAATACTCTCTTTATCAGTTAAGATGACCTTAACACTAAGATGCTTTTACCTGCCAGTGATCGTAAATTCCAGGACTGGAAAACTTGGTTTTAAGTAGCAGGATTTGAAGACCTCTGCATTGGCTCATTTTTTTCCATGCAGTTTGTGTTAGTCATGCTCTCTATCTCTTTTCATTGGTCACTTTCTGACCCTAGTACCACTGCTGACTGGATATTTTTGTTCGCAGACTATTCCTGTCCCAGCCTTGAAGTGTGTAAAAACCCTGGCAACACTGCTGCACTTGATAGACTCATACCTGCCCAACACCCACTAACATGCCACTGCCTGCTCAGCTGTGGTTCTGTGATGGTTCCTTTCCAATACTGGACAGGGTTCAGGGAAACAAATAAACTACTGCAGTAACTGATGGACTATGGTTATTAACCCTAAACCCACAAGTGCCGCTACATGGTAAGTGCACCTAAAAAACGATTAGTAAGTGAAGGAAGAACGCAGTGTACCTAATAAACTGACAATAAATATTAGTACTTCAGAGATTTGTCTTAGAAATGTAACAGATCAAATTGCACAAAATAATACGTGTCATCAATATTTTTCCATATTTATTGTTAATCACAATGGGTTGGATTAGCCAGTCTCCCCATAGTTTGTGTGCAACCACTGTGAAAACGAAGCTTTGAAATAGCCCTTCTATAATCCAAATAAGTGCTAGTCATTCTTTTATTTCTAAAATGAAAATGACAGATTACAGTTTTCAATATTACTCAGAAATAATTTAAATGTACAATACTGCGCCAAAGTCTTAAGCACCTAAGCGTATTATTTAAAACCATTTATCTTGGCAATAGGTCTGTTTTTCTTCTAAAAACATCTTACATTATTAGAATAGATGCAAACAAACAAACACAGTAAAAGTAACAAGAATTTATTATTTTCAAAACAGTAGCATGTGAGCTAGTTTGAAGAAAAAGGTTTGGTTCCAGATTTCTCCTGGATGTCTCTTGCCATGGTATAGATCTTTTAAATTCCATCATCAGCACACCTGATTTCATTTAATGAAGGTACAGGACGATAACTACAAATAATATTAAGCTTCCATGAGGAGTAATAAATGCTTGCAGGTGAAATCAACAACCTTTTAAATGTAATTTTCTTGGGTGCATAACACATACGCACAGTACTGTATAATATAGAATGCACTGTAAAGACTGTAAAGACTATTGGTGAAGCGTGAATCACATTAAGGGTTATGTTTGTAGTATGAAAGTTAAGTGCACCAGAACTAAAATGAAACAATGTAATAACTTTTGCTTTGGTTCAGATGTGCTTAGCATTTACTCTAACATATTTGAAATAGAACCAAATAATAAACACACAAGTGAAACGAATAAAAGGCCACATGTGTCACGATTGGCCCCTCCCAGTCCTGTCCATGTGCTCGTGTTGTGTTTACTGCCCAGTCCTGTCCATATGCTTCTTTGTTTTGGTTTTTAGCCTGACCCCTTGTTTTGTGACTCCGCCCCTGATTGTTCCCACCTTTGTTTCCGCATGTCCCTTGTTAACCCTTGTATTTAAGCCCTGTGTTTTCCTGAGTTTCTGGTTGGTCTTTGATGTTTGAGATGTTGTTTGTTGTTTGATATTTGTGGTTTGATGTATGTTGTTTTCCCTGTTGTTTGTGTAGCTGTTTATTTTCATCATGTCTGTCCCTCCTGCTCTGCATATAGGCCATTTGAACCTGGACTGTATTGACCATGACCCTGGATTTGCCCTTAATAAAAGTTGCTTATCTCCGCATATGCATCCGCCCCCTCGCTCCCCATTACAACGTGACTGGCCAAACTTTCTGAATCATGTTGTTATCTGTTCTTTCTGGGCCTGCTGGTAATATTTATGTCTTGTGATTTTAGAGCAATAAGCCACAATACTTCCCATGTTACCAATGCAAAGCAGGGTTAAATCGCTGTCCCTTTTACGGCATGGAGAAAACCTGGTGCATTAAACAGTATAATTTCTGTGTACAGTCAAATGTGTACATTTAGTATTTTATGATGACTTCAAACAGGCCTCAGCCTCAATTTAAAATGCAAACTATCCACTCTGTAATTATCAATTCAGAATTTATAAAGAGATGATAGAATGCATGGACATGTCAAAACAACAGGTACATGTCTTTTCAACAAACCAAAGATGTTATACAGAGACCGTTCATTCTGTTGGTCTGTTTAGATGTCTTTGGTTTGTGTTGTGTTCATATTCCAAATGAATAGCACCACAGTTTGTTTTGAAGTGAACTGAGACCGACTTGCTTAGAAGGTCTTGGTTGGCTTATTTGGTGCGCACCAGAATTCAAATGGCAGTGTTCTAAGTTGCTCTAATGAACTGCACTAACAGAGCACTCACTCCAGGGTTTGTTTTAATCTAATCAAACCTGCTAAGTCTAAGTCCCTTCACACATCATTGTTAGACAATACCTTCTAAACATCCATTTCAATCAGTGTAAGATGCTCTGCTTGTCCTTAAATAACATAATCCTGTTGTAAAGAAATATTTGTGTATGTATGTTTCTGTGTGTACATATGGGGGTCCGTGTTTGTGTACCTCCTCCATGTCCAGTCCTTTCAACATGTACCAAGTGAGTAAAGCCTGCAGGGACCGGGGTCTACACTCTAACAGAGTGCTATTTTTCTCCACACCATACACCAGCTTCTCTAACACACTCTGAGCATCTGAAAAACACACAAATACAGTTGTGTTCAAAATAATAGCAGTTCAATATGACTAACCAGATTAATCACTGTTTTGGGTATAAATGATATTACCACATGGCAAACAATTTACCAGTTGGTAAATTCATGATATGCATGCTCTTGAGTCTGTGTATTTGAATAATAAATTGAAAGAGGTGTGTTGAAAATAATAGCAGTGTGGAGTTCAATTAGTGAGGTCAATCATTCTGTGAAGAAACAGGTGTGAATCAGGTGGCCAGCACATGTTGTACATGTTGCACTGAGAAATATGGGTTGTTTGAAATATTGTTCAGAAGAACAGCGTACTTTGATTAAAAAGTTGATTGGAGAGGTTAAAACTTATAAAGAAGTGCAGACAATGACAGGCTGTTCAGTTAAAATGATCTCCAATTCCTTAAAATGGAAAGCTAAACCAGAGAGATGTGGAAGAAAACGGAACACTACCATTCGAATGGATCAAAGAATAGCCAGAATGGCAAAGGCTCAGCCAATGATCAGCTCCAGGATGATCAAAGACAGTCTCAAGTTACCTGTGAGTACTGTGACAGTTAGAAGACACCTGTGTGAAGCTAATCTATTAGCAAGAAGTCCACGCAAAGTCCCACTGTTGAAAAAAAGACATGTACTGAAGCGGATACAATTTCCCATAGAACACATCAACTGGCCTAAATTGTTCTTTTTGGGTCCAAGGGCCGCAGACAGTTCCATCAGACGACCCCCAAACTCTGAATTCAAGTCACAGTACACTCTGAAGACAGTGAAGCATCGTGGTGCAAGCATCATGATATGGACATGTTTTTCTTACTATGGTGCCGGGCCTATTTACCGCATACCAGGGATCATGGACCAGTTTGCCAACGTGAAAATACTTGAAGAGGTCATGTTGCCTTACGCTGAAGAGGAAATGCCCTTTGAAATGGGTGTTTCAACAAGACAGCGACCCTAAACACACCAGTAAACGAGCAAAATCTTGGTTCCAGTCCAACAAAATTGAGGTTATGGAGTGGCCAGCCCAATCCCCAGACCTTAATCCGAAAGAACACTTGTGGGGTGACACCAAGAAATGCAAATGAATTGTGGGATGCAGTCAAAGCATCCTGGTCTGGAATACCAGTTGACAGGTGCCAGAATTTGGTTGACTCTATACAACATAGATGTGAAGCAGTTCCAAAAAACTGTGGTTGTACAACTAAATATTAGCTTAGTGATTCACAGGAATGCTGAATCCTAAAAAAAGTACATATTTACAAAATTTATAGTACTTTATACTATAAAGTAATTTATAGTATAAGTACTATTTTTTTGAACAGCCCAATGTTCATTTTTTTGTCATTTTCTGTAAAGTAGTTAAAAATTATATACTTTTCTCTTCATGTTTTGATTTAGAAAACAGTGTGCAATGTTCCCAATGTATGGAAATAAAAACTATTATAGATTACTAAGATTATTACTATTATAAACTACTAAGATTTTGTGCTAAACTCGTGTTTTTGAACATACTGCTATTATTTTGAACACCACTGTACATATGAACACACACACAATACTGAATGACAGATTTTAAAAACTCCCCCAACGCAGCATCTCAAACCAGAGAACAGCAAAAAAAATTTTGTAGTGCTGCGTAAGGGAAATTCTGTGAACTGAGCAATGAAATAAATATCTGTCAGAATCTCTCCCCCACACGCATTATTAGTCATTCTATGACTTGTATTAATAGAGTCTGGGGGCAGATCTGGCCTCAATTCTATCTCCAACTGCCTCGCTGATCAATTGAGAAACCTCTAGCACGAACCATTCAGCTGGAGACCGTTACACTGCTGAACAGCATTGCCATGACGGACATCCTGCCTTCTGAAGCGCCTGGAGAGAGAGAGAGAGAGAGAGAGAGAGAGAGAGAGAGAGAGAGAGAGAGAGAGAGAGAGAGAGAGAGAGAGAGAGAGAGAGAGAGAGAGAGAGAGAGAGAGAGAGAGAGAGAGAGAGAGAAGAGAAAAAGTGAAGTGGTAAGAACTCCCTCAGCGTAACAGAACCCAACCTTTCTGTCTGACACATTTCATAACACCCTGTTATTGACTGCAATGTGAAAGCAGCAAACATCGCAGCGAGGAAGAAAGAGAAGAAAGAAAGATGGAAAGAAAAACAAACAGGCAGCCAGAGAGAACCTGAAAGAGAGAGAGAGAGAAAAAGAGAGATAGGCAGAAAGAGAAAGAGCCTAAGACAGGAAAGAGAGATAGGGAGAGAGAGATAGGGAGAGAGAGAGAGAGAGAGAGAGAGAGAGAGAGAGAGAGAGAGAGAGAGAGAGAGAGAGAGAGAGAGAGAGAGAGAGAGAGAAAGGCAGAGACAGACACAGAGAGAGAGCAAGTCAGAGAGATACAGCGTCACTCCTCCACTGCTGTTTCATCTCAGAGAGAAATCATTTGAGGGCAGCTAATCTATTTTGTCATCATCCCGAGCGTGATTGCTCTGACTGGTACTTGGCGCTGATTATTTGCGATTTCTCCGTCTGGCTGTACATACAGAATGAGAGTGTGACGGGCATTAGTATGAGTGGGAGGTGTTAGCATAAAGCGCTAACGGGTTCAAGCTGATAGCCATGCAGGGAGAGCTGACAGTGCTTTGAGTTTGATTAGGGAAGCACCCACAGTAACCTTTCACTCTGATGAGCAGGGCCAGTCCAACACAAACACATACACAAACAGTGCACCAGAGTGAGACATCAGAGAGCCTCTCTGAGTAGCACAAATTCAATAAACTGACACATCAGAGACTGATCAGATGGAAGGCTAGAACCTTCGGAAGACAATTGTGCCAGCAAACAAGCACACAGTGATGCAGAAGGTGACGAGTGGGAGACAGCACAGTGAGGATGAGATGGCAGGAGGTGAGGTGAGACTTCACACTCTCTCATCACGAGCACGTTTCCATCTTAGCCTGTCTAATGGCTGTAATTGAAATCCTGTGCACCTTTTATTTCCATGAAGCACAGCAGTGTAACATTTGGAGCAGGAACATTTCCATGTGTGCATTCATAAGTGTGTGTATACCTCTTTGTGTAAATGCCAGCAGGGTAGTATCTAGAGCAGGTGTGTCCATCCCAGGCGCAGTAGGGGTCTCTAGCCAGACAGCAGTCAGCGCAGGCTGAGCCGTATAGACCACACTGATGTACACGAACCTGAGCCACACCCACCTCTGATCCAACATACAGCTGTTGCTACAATAATGTAAACCAAGTTTGATCAATGGAGGTCTTTCAAATGATCATTATGCATAATATAATAACAACAACACTTGAGCCTTGCTACATGCCACTGACATGCCATAAAACTGTGCCATAAAAATGTCATGGCAGAAATCATATGCTGTCACGAGTTGTCCAGTAGTATTACACTGTCATATTACCATTGTCGTCAATTGTCATGACAGACATCCTAATGTTTGATGTAATGACGGCTAACTAGAGTACATTTGAGCCATCAAAAACGCACCATAATTCATTATCAAACACTATTGCATCTTGTCATGACAAATAGTGGTAGTTATGCCATGACACTTATATTTATGCAAAAAAATCTTTCATGATAACTTATGATGGCATACAGCCATATGCAAATGTTTAACACCCCTGGTTAAATCATGTTCTGTTGATTTTTTTTTAAAGTGAAAATAAGTTAATATGGCCTCTACAGGAAACTGAAATGTGTCATTTTCTGCCCAATTTAACTGCCCCTTTTCTATTTATTTGCTGAGTTTAACATATTGCAAAAAATGCGCCATAACTTTTGCACAGGCCACATTTTGTGTTAGTTTTTTCTACAACATGTTAAATTCAGTAAATCTGAATTTGAAATGTTTGCAATTAAATGTGCAGATGTTTGTTCTCTTGCGGCATCAGACTGAGCTTTGGCTACTGTGACGCTGTCTGTATTTAGTTCTCAGAATAGTGATTAAAGGTTTTTAGTTGCATCTTTGAGGTTGTGATGTTAATGTGGAAGGAGCAAGTGAACTTTTGGCGTTGTGTTTGAGAGAATGAGTTACTGTTATGTAGGTTTGGGTCCTGATTCATATTCTCAGTGAGATACTGTGGCTTTGGACAGTGTAACAGAGTCTTAAAGATTTTATATCCTCTCTTTGGAAATAAGAGCAATTTTTCTCTCTTTTACTCTGGTTGCAGTGACGCTTCTACATAAAACTTCATCACGGGCATGAGTTCAGCAGGGGTCTTCTTCCCCCATGGTATATTATTTTCACTTCAAAATCAATAAAACATGTCATTTGATCGGGGTGCCCAAACTTTTGTATGTGATTGAATGACATCTGCTATGACATGGTTATGGTATTGTTATAACCGCGTTACCATACTGAATATGAAAAAGCAAGTGATTTTTTTAAGCCCCCATATTATTATTTTTTCTACGTTTTGAGCATTATGGTCTCCTTCAGGCAAACTATGAATGTTGTACCAACAAATAATATGGGAGCTTGAAAATGTGGTAACACTTCACTGTAGGTCATGTTCTTCAGGCTACATGACACCCATGTGAGCCTTCCATGACAACTGACATAAACCTTTATAGACATTTATGGAGTTCTTTTAAAAGGTGTCAATTGACAACACACTGCTGAAAGGATATCAAAACTGACAAAAGCAGCCTTTCAGACAACTGACACTTGTTAGAACAAGCCAGGTCCAGTCATATTAGTAAATGGCCACTGTAGCTGCATGTTTCATTGCAAAAAAGCAGGAGCTCATCAACTGTTTGAACTATTTAAACAAGCAGAATCAGGTGTGCTTCAGCCTGTCTGACATAAACACCTGTAGCCACACTGGCCCTTTGTGAATAAGACTGGACACCCCTGAAAAAAGCCTTTGAAAATGTTTATGATTTATCCCATATCACATTTGATCACCTTTATCTGTCTTGCCTGTTTTTCAAAGCAGCATGTCCTACAATTTGATTGCTCAATATCACCATCTAATGGTAAAGCTAAACAGTGCATTCTAGGACAATATTAGTAAAGTTAGCAGGTCTCTGATCAGAAAAAGAAAGTGTCTCACTCTTTTAGTTGAGATGATGATTTCTGTGATTGGTACAGGAACCTATAAGGAAGAAGATGAAATGTCTTAATAAATATAAGTCCATATGACTTAATCCAAGAGGACACTAAATCACTGTTGAACATTTACCTTGAACACTTGTAACTCCTCCAAGAGTACTTCTTCAACTGTGTTGGCCTCCTTGTTGAAGATGGTGATCACTTTTAACACAACTGAGTCATCTAAAAAAGAATAATTACTTGATTAATGTAAGGAAGATCATGTGTATTCTTATTTCTGTATTAGCTGGAGAGAGGTTAAGTTGTGCCCCACAAAGTATCTAGGTTATGGTTGATGTGTGGACCAAATTGCAATACCTGTGCCAATGAACAGGACATTGTAATGACCATCCTCTGCCTCCACTCTGTCCACAGCAAGCTCAGTGAGCCTGCGTCTTCCATCCGTGTCAAGCAGAATGGGCCGCCTGTGGACCGGCTGCACCGGCTGGAACATGAGAGGATGGGAACGCACAAATCGCAGAACCTCATCAGGGTACTCTTTAGAACTGGAGAACTGACCCCCATTAATCTTACTGGCACACTGAGAGACAGACAGAGAGAAAAAGACAAAAAGAAATCCTGAAAAACTAAGGAAAGAAATTTAAGATAACACTTGGGCATTGCTCAATACTTGTGATCTCTGGTTGGTCCATCAGATTTTTCAGTGTAACCTGTCTCTGAAACTTTCGATTCCTACATCTGAGGCCATCTAGCCAACCATCACTATAACAGGCCATTTCTTTACTATGCCAACTACAGAAACGTATTATTATGTATAACAGTGTAATCTTGTCTTTAAACTAGACAATCTCACTTTGGAGACTACTACAGCATCACACTAGGATACAACCAAGCATGTTTACAAAAGATGTAATGCCATCTTCTATGCCATCACAAGTGTAAGGAAAGCTATGCCTGACACACTGTCCTAGCATAAGCCAATCTGAAAGTTGAAACTTGTGAGCATGTAGGTGTGAGGTTTGCTGATTAAAACATACAATATATATTTCTACCACACTCTGTGTTACTACACTCTAGAATTATTGCCTGGATGGTTCTGATGTTATTATTTCTAATGCTTTTGAAATGGCCTGTCTTGATTCTGTTTAACATTTTAGAACAAAATTATTATAAATTCATAACTTCTAAGCCAAGGTGCTAAAACGGTCTCCTAAAAGGTCAGAACTCTTCATACACCCTCACAAGTCCTAATACCCAAGTGTATTGCATGTGGGCTTAAAACATGACAGCTTCAACCTCCCTACTATGTGCCTGTTTTCTGCTGTTTTAGAGATAAGTTTAAAGACTAAAAGAACATGGCACAAAGATTTGAAGCTGCATAAGTCATTCTGAAATAGACCTGCAAAAGTGCTGCTGCTCACTGGGGACAAAATGTGACACAGAACAGCCTGACAGCTTTCTGAAAACTGTGTGTGACAAAAAGAATGCTGTATTTATTATTTGGAGGTCTGGGCTATGACACCACAGTACTGCAAGACAAACTGTGATGAATGGTCACCTCCAAAAGACATGCAAACTTTAGACTGCTTTCTTGTGTGACTCACAGATCCAGGGCGAGGGTATGGCACTTTCCCTTCATACACACTCCAGTGGTGGTCAGCGCGCTCCCGATGTGCAAATGGCCCATTAAAAACTGCACGAATCTCCTCCATGTTATACATACATACCGCATATCCTTTAAATACCGCACTGGGAAAGAAGAGAGAAAAATTATTAATTTGTCCAAGAATATAATGTTACTAGCAATTAATGAACGCAAATAGCCACTGGTTGGAGTCATCTTAATAGGTGGTCAATAATTTCATTGGTTGTTAGCCCTATTAGCATGTTTAATCTATATTTGGTTGGCTCTATGTGACTGTTAAAGGGGAATTCCAACCATTTTTTTTTAAGTTCTGAATAGCTAAATCAGGCGAGATGAAAACAAAGCCACTCAGAGCGATCTGATGTGAAGCGATGCAATGTAGAGAAACTTATGAAATCAGATTTCTTCACAATTATTGGTGATAGCCATGAAGGGTTGTGACATTTCCAGTGCAAATATAGCCATTTTAGCTATCCAAAACAATCTGTCAACCTAAATGTGACTATGGCATTTTGTAATGTAACATTGAGAATTGTAAAATGGCAGTAAAACCAAAAAGAAAAAGAAAAAAAAAGGTTATTTTGCCTTACAGGACCCTGCATATATCACTCCAACAATGGTTTAAAAATATGTTTTAGACATAAAATTATCAATGGAAAAATGTCTCAGGCATCAGACAACATATTCATAATAATTTCATGTAATATCTTACTGTGAAGTAGCGTTTAGAGGCATTAAATGATAATATTTTCAACCAACTGGTTCTAACTTGCTCGGTTTTACTAGAATGCAGCTCAACATCAAGTCATTGTGAATGATTTTGTTTATATCTTGACAATCTAATTAATCTTAAGAATCTGTGTTATTCCTCTTTAAAGTCACTTTACTAGACTAGATAGGAAATAGGATACAATAACTATACAATATAACTATATATAACTACAGAAAAGAGATACAATAGTGAAATATCTTTACATGGATCCAAAATAACAACGGGTTCTATACATATCCTTGAACTTGTGCTTACCTGGTTGTGCTGAACAAGCCAAAGATTTCAGGATTCTTCTCATCCTTCTTCTTCAGCACAAACACATCCTCTATATATACAAACAGCCACACAAACAGATGATCAGGGATCTGACTCTCAAACTAAGTTGATTTATGGAATACTTCAAAACTATTTTTGTCTGCTTTTATTTTTTCATTGTGTGATTACATGACTCTTAACCAATAAAATGGTCCAGAATTACTTGGAATAAAGGGCATTGTATTAAATTGACTTTTTCCCCCATTAACTACAAAGTTACCATTTTGAAGATATATGAATTTGCTATGACAGCGATGATATACAGGTGAGTGAGGAACATCCATCTGTAAAACCACACTATGAGGTGAGAGGATTTTGCTTCTATTCATACATCTCTCCAGGAGGCTCACATTCACCATGTGTTCGATTTTCCGCCTCCCAGCAGGGACATAATGTGAAAGACAATCTGAAAAGTCTGCTTCACTATAGCTGCTTCTACAAGCTTAGAATAGAAAAGCGTTCCTCACTCCGGAGCAGCCATCCTTTCACTCTAGCTCATTCTATGCATGCTGATGAGTGTCCTATCCTTTTTATCAAACCAATCATGTGGCCACATGTTACTGCTGGCTAAATTCCAGCTTTCCTTATAGACACATGCACAAACACCAAATGTGATTTCTTCTAAATGTGAACTGATATTACCAACTTACTCACTGCCTTAGGCTGAACAGTGAATCTCACCAACTTATTTTATAGGTTGTATCCTCAGACATGCACTGTGTGGAATGTGTTGTATAATCAGGCCTCAGAAATGTACTGAAGTCTAGATAATACCTTTCATTCCAATGGAGGGAAAAGCAGATGGAAAGGCAAAATGAAGAGCGTTGCAGGGAAGAACTCTCTTACCCAGCTCATCAAAGTGTGTGTCAATGCCATTGGGTCCTGCCACTGAGCAGATCAAACGAGCCTTCAGAAATGAGCTCCACCTATTCACCAACATTCGCTGACCACCGTGGTCATTCTGAAAGGCAATGTGAAAAGAGAAACAGCATTCAACTTCACTTTTACTTAGCACTTGACAGTCACTTGCTACAGTCACTCCTAACATATTGGTCTTTAGTTATTTAAGTTGTATATTATCACTGTTATAACAAAACTTTGTATTTCCAAAACTGTAAATTTACCGAAAAAGGAAAAAAAAGTTTATTAGCTTTTATGCACTTGCGATTATTATCATCCCTTTGTCAGGAAATGCTAAATGTAAAAATCAGCTGACATTTAAAAATAATGTAGAAGCTTCAGAAACCAACAGCTTCTTGATACTTACAGCACACACTCTGGCCACTCTGCTGTAGACAGCCTTATGTCCTCCCTCTGTGTTGGGCACTCTCTCAGTGAAGAAGAAGTAAACTTTGTCATCTGCAGGGTCGTCGTTATCAGGGATGGCCACAGATCCTACAAACTTGGGCTCTGAGGAGAAATCCAAACACAAATTAAATGTGGCTTAGTGCAACAGTGTGTACATTTCATAAGACCTGTGTCCAATTCCTAGGAACTACACAAATATGGGAAGAAAACTGTGCAAGCAATTTGAAGCATTAAATGTGGGACTTAGTCACTTAGTCTAGTAACTTAATCATAGTCATTTGGTTTGTCTTATAAAGTGACAAAGGAAATATTAGAAGTATCCACCTGAATAATATTGAGTATGCTGTTACTGTCGTTTCAAAACCTTGTAACATGTTTTTTATCATTTTTTATTACATCATTAGAAAATCTGCTGCCCAACAACAGACCATTTGGAGATATAAGGCTCTGTTATGAGTATCTAATTGTGTTAGCCAGAGTGTGAGGCTCAAAGCTTCTAACTGAAAGTGTGAAACAATTATTACCATTGCACTATTTCAGTGCAGCCTGAAAACACTTAACGCTCAGTTAACACCTTTTAGAACATTTGCATGCCTTCGCCTCGGTTTAAATGTATTGTACACCGCCACCCCCGCACATGTACACACAGGGTAACAGTTTCCATGGGGCTGCGAGGCCTCTGTTTTGCATTGGTGTTTGACAGAATGGTAGGCCTCAGTGGAACTGCCTTTGATTGTGTTTGTGTTTGACCAGATCTGAATGGCTGTGAAAGGGTGTCTGTGAGACAGAGCGGGCATAGATGGATGGTGCTTGTCATGGATGCCTTTCTGCCGCTCTGTATGATTAATGGCCAAACAGTAGGGGGCTTAGACTACAACGACCCCCCTACAGGTAAGGACTATACTGCTTTATGCTTAGACACACTGTCTGTTTTTTGTATGTGCACATATACATATAAACACAGACATACACCAAAGCAGAAGAATCAAACACCTGCTATAAATCCAGTAGGCAAGAAAAGGTGGCTTTGCTTCATTCCTGTGTTTCAGATGGTAAAGGCATTATCATCTCAGTTAGAGTGCACTCTACTAAAGCTCCGGGCTTCTGTGTGGCAGTATAAATAGTGGAAGGTTAGTATATTTGGCAGTGGCGACCATTAAATAAGCTCCCAGCATGACACCGCTGGCCTCTCTGAACCCTGCACAGAATGGCTCTAAACTCAATCAACATCAGACCTGGGCACTAATGTTGATTGATGACTGAGTGTGATTTAATACCGTGTTCACTCTCCTGCTCTTGAGGTCTGTATGCGTATGTAGGTTGTGTGAGAGCTGTTTTTGCTCAGCATACAACAGCATACTATAGTCTTCTATGACAGGAGCTCCCATCTGCACTTCTGGACATGTAGTCTCCTGCAGAGTTTGGTTCCAGCCCTAATTGGCCACACCTGCCTATAATGTTCAGATGCTCTGAAGACTTGTCTTAGCTGGATCAGGTGGGTTAAATTAGGGGGTCTAGACCAAACTCTGCAGGAGAACAGGACATTCTCCATTATGGCAGTTTTCCAACTTCTAAAAGTGCATTTAAGTTTCTTTATGTATTATGGTTCCCTGATAAACCATACTTGAAAAAGATATCTGTGTCAATGAAGTAAATGTTCTTCCTACAACTTTTACATTATGTGAAGGTTCTTTAAACTTAAACACGGTTTATCACATTCACACATCTCATTTACAAAAAAAAATTGGTTCTCTAAAGAACAAACATTTTCCAGAGACTTGCATGAGTCAACTCCTGTGTTTTTCAACCTAATCTTTGTCTGCCACATTTGCATTGTACCGTTAATAGCCAGGTATAATTGTTGGTTCAGCAACTGCTGCCCATTGGCTTGTTATAAATATGTTTTGGATTCTCTGTTTTTTATAGAAATTCAAGTTATTGTCCACATTATTTGACTGCATGCCACATACTGTTGATGTCCCAAAAAATCTAGTATTTCTTCCAAAATCGCTTTGAATAAGATCTCTTTGGATTAATGTACATTTAAGTTAAAAAAAAAAAGTTTTTGCTTTCTTTTGCAATGTTGCCAGCCATCTTGAAGATACTTGATTTTCTTGAGCAGAGATAATAAGCAGCATGTAAAGATTAAGAAAAACTATATATGATTTAGCACTTTTTATTGCATTTGCCTTGAGTAAAAAATGACTGGTTGAAAGTGTGAATGAATGACTGAACATGTGTGTGTAACTGGGGGAATGTTTTGTGAATAATTGTGCATTATTAGTCTTAGTGCTATGTTTGGTGTACTTTTTCTTACCGTTCAGCTGCTGTCTGTCACCAACTTCTGTTCTAGTGTAGCCATGGTTGCCTAGGCGATACAACGCTGCATCATTCTCCCAGTAGTCAGTGTACAGACCTACAAA